>NW_025778119.1:0-208100 GCF_021130785.1 Homalodisca vitripennis
TGGGGCCGATCGGGTAATGGTCGTACGATCTGATATCACCTGCTTCGGCAACGCGCGCCTCGACATCTCGTTCGTAGCTAACTGAAAGCAGAGTTTTAGGTCGTGTCCACGCCGTTTTTAATATTGTTAATAAAACAGTTGATTTTACTAATTGCTTCAATCAGTGTTCGTAACCACCTGCTACCCGAAAAGAAATGAGAATAGTGAGAATAATGATTTATTCCATAATAACATTACAAAACCTCGGAATTCTTTTTTTTTTCTTTGTTTTAATAACTTATAAGTTTAAAGATGTATTTTATTCAGTTAAAGCTACGTAGAAGATGTCAGCTAAAGTGATGGACTGGACTCTATTTATTTATATATTATATTTTTAGTTGCGCTGCCACATAACTGAAAATCGCGGCAGTGTAATTCCGAGGTTTTGTAATGTTATTATGGAATAAATCATTATTCTCACTATTCTCATTTCTTTTCGGGTAGCAGGTGGTTATGAACAATGATTGAAGCAATGAGTAAAATCGACTGTTTTATTAATTAACAATATTAAAAATGGCACAAACATAGAAACTATATACAAATTTCGCTCTGTTTAGCTGCTACACCCGCTTTCTTCGGTTGTGGCGAGCCGTGTCCCCTTGAAGAAAGCACTTCATCGCGTGCACATGTCTCGAGGCGCATCCCAGACGGTGGCTCAAGCCTTGGTGGTGTACGCACCTGTCAGAAAAGTGAAAGTTCCTCAGAACCTCGAATCGAGGGCAATCCTCCGCAATCACCCTGACGTCCGATCTGTTGATGCCCAGTCTGTACACTACACCCGCTTTCTTCGGTTGTGGCGAGCCGTGTCCCCTTGAAGAAAGCACTTCATCGCGTGCACATGTCTCGAGGCGCATCCCAGACGGTGGCTCAAGCCTCGGTGATGTACGCACCCGTCAGAAAAGTGAAAGTTCCTCAGAACCTCGAATCGAGGGCAATCCTCCGCAATCACCCTGACGTCCGATCTGTTGATGCCCAGTCTGTACACCAGAATATCCACCTTGTCACGGCTTCTTACAACCACCTCCCGGCCGGGTGCAAACAGGGCGGTCGTGTAGTTCCGAAGCTCGCTCTCGTCTATCAGACCGTCCTCCCAACGGATGCCGTGTATACGATCAACAACAAATTGGTTTGTTCTCGACTGTGGGTTGTCTTCTGGCGCTTGCCTTATCGTAATGCATGTCGGTGCCGTCTCGTCAGTTGTCACGGCAAACTCTTTTATCACGTAGTCTTTATTCAACCACAAACATTGGACGTCAACAACGAGGGGGGAAGATCCACCCGTCATTTCTTCGATGGCCTCTTGGAAAGCCACGACTTCGGGATTTTGTCCGACGTGTTCCACTACCGCTTCGGATGGTGACGGTCTCTCCGCTAGTAAAGATCTTATCCTTTCCATGACGTGTGGAATCGGCAGTTTACGTCGTTCCTCAACAAGTTTCTCCAGGTGATCGAGAAAAATTACTGTCGCTGAAATCATCTCGTCCATCTGGAAAATAAACGTATGCATTAGTCTTATGTCTGTTTACAACAGAATCACACCATGATTGTTTGAATATACGAGACACTACAAATTTACCTAAGTCGGGCCAACCAAACTACGATCCTCGTGCTGGCTCCGAACCATTGGTTGATCACATGAAACGGATTTCCAAATTGCATTTTACACGAGATAAAAACGTATCTATTGACGAAAGCATGATTGCAACCAAAACACACTCATAGCTTCTCCAGTACATGTCTGAAAAAGATCACCGACGGGGTGTGGAGTTATGGATGTTGGTTGATGTATGAAAATATAAATCTATTACTCATTATCGTGGTTTTTTTTAAACAAAGGAGCCGGAGGCAATGAGAAGACAACGGTGAAAGAAAAAGGTTTAGGTTGTACAGTAGTGTATAAACTAACGAGTATGTCTAATTTGTACAGTAAGGGATACCACAAGTTTGTGGACAATTTTCTATTTCGTAAATTTTTATGTAAATAGTTCCTTATTATTTAAGTGATCCCTAGAGAACAATTATTATTTAATTCAAGAGAGTTACTAGCCTATTGATCTGTAAAATATTTTGACTCTTGTGTTAAGACCTTCAAGATTCAAGAAAACAAGAAGACATTTAACAGATCAGGCAAAAAGGAGTGTTCTTCCAGGTTAGCACACTATTGGATATTATTTTTGTATTTTCACAATTTTTAATAATTTATTAGTTTGAAAAATTTGTAAATTTCAATAGAATAAAATTAGAAATTCGGTGATGTAACCAATGTTTTTTTTTTTACTGTCATATACCACGAGTTAAACTCGAAAAAGTAAAAACGAAAATAAAAACATTAATAAATTTTTTTGTAATAATCAAAATTTTTGTCAAATAAAATGCAAGGTACAAAATACAACTATTCAAGTTTAAAACAAAAAAAAACCCCTACGAATTTATCTTAAAAAAACAATGTAGTTACAACTGTTTAAAGAATTGCGGTACGTTTTGGCTAAACGTGGCCGGCAATCTCGGTACAGACATGCGTGTGTACGCCCGGCATTCCTGGTACATTTCGAAAATTTTGTTTTGGCACCAAAAGGGTTAATAATGCTCATTATATCAGGGTTGATGGAAAGTGGGAGAAGAAACAATCTTTGTCTAATACACATGTAAGGGGTTCGCAAATATTTCCTTTCAGAGAAATATAAGAATTCGTGAGACGCCTCGTTGCAGAATTTGGAAATTTGGCAAAGAAAAACGCAGAAATTATGATGCCAAATGTCGTGAAAAAAAATATTTCTGTTATATATATTTTACCAACTATCAAAATGCACACTTTCATCGGAATCACTTTGTATGATAAATTCAACGTGAGTATCGGTTTAGGTCGTGTCCCGGGCCGTGTTTTAAGTACAATCATCTGACGCAACAACGAGGGTAATTACAATTTACGAGTTCATGTGTACAGATTGTACGTGATCTTTCAAAATTACAAAAACAATTCAGTACCGAACAACAGATATCTTTAGAGATGATTAAGTATTGATGTGGATCGTATAATACTCACGTTTTCCTCGGCGCAGTATGTTGATGTGGAGAGACGATAAACGCACAACAGATACAATAACACTGATTGGAGTTGTGAGAAGGTAGTCCTTTTATACTGCGTTCAACAGTGGAAATGTTAACATCGGCAAGGATCGGTAACTCGAAATCGTACGGAGGACTGGGTCCCTGAGGACATACTTATGGTCATTTGCAGTCGGTCCACCGATCGAGGAGAACTCTCGCAGTCGGCAAACCTTTTTCATTCGGGTTACCGATCTAGTCTACACAAGAGACCTCGCGACCACTAACACAACACGGCAACCGATCGGGACACCGATGCGTAAAGATTTTACATTGTAGAGTTCTGGTCTATTTGCTATTATCGTTGGTATCAAATGTTTAGGTTTTGATTTTCTCTCGAGAATACCCGAGTATACTACGGGTATTATTCTTGGCTCCAATCGAGAGTCTTCTGGCGAATAATCTTAAAATCTCTGTTTTCCCCATAAACTTCCCACCACGTTTACTCGTAGACCATAATCTAAACACAGGTTCTATCTTGTGTGTTTGTTTATATTACGAATTACACAAAACACACACACACACACTCACATATATTATATATTGCTCTAAATTTGAGTGGCTGTTACTTTTTGTAAGATTGTGAAGATACGATACTGATTAAAACGGTGATGTTGTGCTGGCCGCGCCATAGTTGTGTTGATGGTGGATTATCACCTCGACTGTCTGGCAATGGAGAAAGGATAGTGGGGTTTCGTTTAGGGTCATTCAATTTTCTACGATAGTAGAACATCAATTTGAAATGTACGCTTCGTTCTTCATAATCGTCGCACTCTCGATCGACTTGAAAGAGTTGGACAGTCGGCGCTTTACACCGTAATAATATTAAAACATGAAAGTCTAAGGAAAACTACAATGAATTACGTTTTATGGTACAACACTTGTAAAGTCGGAGAAAACTCGCTGGTCGCGCGGCTTTCGAACGGTAGGTTCGTGGATCTTGTCCGTTTCGTAGCGTGGTCCGTTGAAGAATTGACGAATCCTCAACACCGTGTCTGCGCGTGTGACCGGTGCAATCGAGAGCTCTCGGTTACTCTATTGCGTTGTACGGAGCAAACCCTCGACGAGGCTTTAGACGCGGAACCGATGCTGGTCGAGAGAACACGCCGTTCAGAAAGCTACGGGAACAACACGTTTGTCCACTACAGTTTCGCGCACCCATCGACTCTAGACTCGGAAGCTCTGTTACGAATTCTCGCTTACACGGAAGCGAACTTTTTATACGTTACGACCACGTATGATACGCTGAACGATGATGAAAACCCGTCGGTGTTCAAAATAAACATCGTGAAACACAAAACACCCGGGTGCGGCGAAGACACCGAGTGGATGGCGCGGCGTATAAAGGCCGCCACATACTGTCGAGCACTGGCCTTTGAAACGAGATTCGTTTCTTATTTTTCGACCTTTACCGGTATTGGCGAGGAACGTCGTAGTCATCCGCCACACGTTGCCGAATCCTTCGGAACGCTCTATAAGAAAGGATACGGACCGAGCGAGTCATAAATGGTGTAGGTTGTAACAGTATCGGTGAATGGGCGACGGCCTCAGACGATTAAATGGATCGATCTGTGCCACTACCTCGTTTCTCGTGAGAAAACTACACACGGCTCTATTACACTGGCAAACATATTTTGGATGTGTTTGTGCTACATTATCGGGCTGGTGTAATGTCTTTGGGCGCAAAATTGGTGACAAAATAAACAACAACAAGTCGTGTTCGAGAGATGGCCGTAGCGGCACGGATTCGAGTGGCGGTAACGATAACGATAAAATAACAGTCGGCGTGCGGGAATTGTCCCGACGCGTGAGAAAAACACACCACTGTTGCATCTGTTTAGGAGAAATATGTTGCGAGAGTCGTCCTACGTTGCTCTTGCCCTGCTTCCACAACAGCGTGGTTCACACCAGTTGTGCTTGGGATTGGGTCTGCTGCAATCCGTTTACCGATCCCGTCGCGGGACTGTACCACATCTCTTGTCCCATGTGCCGCTCTACTAGGCAGACGAGACTGGTCAGTTACCGCGAACTAACTAGAAATCTCCACGCCACCAGACCGAGACGGTTGGCGATCGATCGCGAGACCCTTTTTTTAAGTGGGTCGGTGTGAACCGTGCAGTATGGGAGATTCCGTCGGAGATGTGACCCCCGTCGGCGGGGAGATCTGTGGTGGTTCCGACTCTGGTTCCGGTTCAGAAGAAACGGAAGCCGACTACAGGGCGCGGTTATTGCACATGGACACGTTGTTGCGCTTGAACGACTCGATCAACTCGTTTCAAGAAATCCGTAAGAATAAACCGGAATACGCGGCGGAAGTACAAAAGGCTCTGCGTTCGTCGTTGGGTGGATGTGATTTATCACAACCACCCCCGTCACAGGACTGTGACACCGTCGAGTTGGAAATGCACGCGCATCTGATCTACCACGGTGATCTCCTACAACTGTCCAAAGAGACTGTACATCTGGTGGTTCGAAAACACGAAATGGAACTGTTTACGCGTATCGTAGACTGCTTCAAACGAATGATCCTGGAAACTCACACGGACGAGGACGTAGCCGATATGAGGAACGACAACGATTCGCTGATACGCATCTGGGACAAGGCCCAAAAGAGGATGCCGGACATCGGCGGTGAGCTCAACAACATGATGCGCGTGATGTTGGACACGCCGTTGTATTACGGCAACAGTTGTATGGCCATGATCGCGTGCGGCCAGATGTTGCGGAACCTGTACGTGGTAACCGAAGGTATTCCTTGCAAGACCTACGATCAGCTGATAGCATTCGTACGTAAACACTTCCGACACAATCCGGCCGATCCGTTCGCGTGCGACTGTGACGGCCGTTGCTCGGAGACCTGCAAAACGCTGATGTCCATGATAATGGAGTTGCCCGCGATCGTGCACAACCAGACGTACCTGCTGCAGATACTCGCGTACGTGTTGTACGACAAGTCCGGTCGTGAAGAGATATTCGTAAACAATTTGAAAAACACCTGTTCCCCGGGACTACTGGACCGCATACCTACGCGAGTAGCGATGTTGATGGGGACGCTGGACGAGGCCGAGATCATTCGCCGTTACCGCGTGATCCGCAAAAAGACACGACACCTGAACCCGATGAGAGGGCGAACGACCTACGGCGCCAAGACAGTGTTGGAGGGACTCGTCAGACTGGCGCACGATCCGAGGATACGGACTGTGGTCGAACTGTTGCCGGGCGCCGACGTGGCCGCGGTACAACTACGACTCCCGAAATGCGCCGCTGAGAAGACCCAGTGCTTGAACAGAGATTTCGACGAGAACTCTATACTCGAGCCGGAATCGAACAACGGTGGTAAGAACAAATGTTGCGGTTTCTTGCGAAAGGACCCGTCCGACTTTCTCGTTTCCAGCGTATCGCTGGCACAACTGTTGGTTTACCTGTACACCGACCCGCGAACGGCTTCGAACAAGAGTCGTAAACACTATTTCATACGCGATATAATCACCAATATGGCTGGCCAGACACTGAAAATCAAAGTGGACACGCTGGAAGAGATGTACTGCTATCTAGACCGGACGCGCGTGTTCAAAGATTTCAACGAACATCCCTTCATGATGTCGGCTCTGCAAGAGCTATTCACGACGTACATAGACTACATGAAAGACGCGGCGGAAAAGTACAAAGAGACACGCAAGTCGCGTCGCCGCAAGTCCTATTTGCATAAAAAAGGTATTGTCGTAACAAATCGAATTTGAACAGGAACGACGAAAAAGTCTGGTGACCGGGGTCGATTGGGAAACCCACGGAATCTTAACACAAAAGAAACAGAGCGGCAGACTTCGTGTTACAATTTATTCTCCTGTACAGAAAAAAACACAAATCGTACATTAAGAAATATATATTTTGGTCCTCTTGAATGTTTTCCGTTCGGGTGGAGCACTGTCCGCGTCCACTAGCCTCGACAACTGATCTGCTCGTAGGCGGTCGTCGATGTCGAAGAACGGTATAGTGTTTCTAGTAGCTCGAACAGTTTTTATGTACGATAGGAAATCATCGAAACCCTCGAACGCGTACATGTTGCTGGCGTTCGTGTCGTACGTCGCCACCTTGCCGGGCGTTTCTTTCCAACGGACTACCGGACTCTTCCAAGCGTTAGGTGGCATCAATATTTTTTCACCCCCCGTTCGTCTTGTGTATATCCGAGACGTAGCGAGTATATCGCAGTTGAATTTTTCCACCAGAACGTACGCGCCGGTTCCAGTTTCTACGTACAGATCCATGTAGCCCAGAAGTTTTGAGTTGAACCAACGAACGTTTGTGTGGGTGTCGTAATCACAAGCCATGTTAAACAGTAAGTGACGCGTGACGATGTCATCTACGACCGGACTGGATTGGATTCGGATTATGGACGAAAAACACCGCGACGGATCCGCAGACGAAGAGTGGAGTAACGCGACTATTGAAGAACAGCCTCCCTCGCCTCAAGACGCCGGAGGAACAGACGACGTGCTGGAGCTGGACTGTGACGAATCGGATGTAACCACCTCGGAAATGTCACCGATGGCGACCGACACGAACGAAGGTGGTGATACACTGAGCACCGGCGTCGGTTTGGTTGCACGTGAGAAAAGCCGTGCGAAACGGCCCCCACGAAAACCGCGGCGGTGGGGACGTGGTGGGTGGAACAACAAACGTACTACCGTCCAGTTCGGAGAGCCCCGGGTGCACAGTTACTGGAAAGTGCGCTGGGTGCGTGACGGTTTCTCCCACCTGGTGTACGACATATGCGATTGCAACGAAGCTCCCAACGTGATATTCGCGGGCCTCTGCTACCAACAGTTCGCCGTCTACACGATGGTCCTGAAAAATTGCAACGGCAAACAGCGGTACTGGTACGACAAAACGCTGCGACCAAGACGCAGCGGAGGAACAGAGGGCATCAGTAACGATTTCGAACGTGCGATGTTGTTGCGAGCCAAAGCCATCGGGCACACGCGATCTTCGCCCGGCTACGATCTGGCCGGTTTTGTTCTGCAAAACGTGGCCGCCGACACCAGTGCTCGTGGCGGTGACCGCAAAACCAAGCCGCTCGTCATAGTCACCACGAACGACATGCTCACCGACCCGTCTATGAATCGCCAACTCGTGTACTTTGACGAGGGGGCCGTCGGTAGAGACGGCGGCCGCTTTTACGTGAATGAATCGCCGCCGCTCAACACCTGTTTCGTGTGTCGTTCTCGTCCTGGAATAGTTATCGAGGACAACGCGTACATGCCGATTTTTCTCTGTTGGCTACACGCTTCGTCGCATCTGTCGATGTCTGGTGCCGATCGGGTCCTTGTGTGCGATACCGTCATCGTGGATATGCGATTTTCACGTGACGACAACATCGGTCGCCTGGTCTGTCGTCTGCGTTTGGTGAAGCCCAACGGTAATGTAGTTGATGTCGCCGAACTCGTTGCGCTACCAAAAGGCGTCGACATTTTTGACTTCCGGGAGAAGGATAAGCCCCCTTTTCCGTATGGTTCTGTCGCGCACACCAGAACCGTCGACTTGGGAACTGCCCACCAGTGCGGTTGTGACGAGTTACACAACAACGTAGAAGACATGTTCCCGAGTATGCCCATCGCCGGTACCCGTCGGTCGAACTCCACGTCAAGATATTACGACACCGCGATTGGGCGAATCGTAGACTGTGTTCACTGCGTTGCCGGCTCATCCCAACGATAATATAAAATAAAAAAAAAACATTAAATTTTACCTTCACACGTATTTATTTTATCCCAACCGCTGTACGTATCGAGAGATATGTTTTCGAACTGTCCAAATCACTGGTGGTGGATCAACTAATACGCCGCAATCGGTGTGTGTGTGTGTGTGTGTGTGTGTGTGTCAAAGAACCGTCCGCGTTTCACCAGGGTCTCATGTTGGACTTGTTGCGGTCGCAGACTGCACACAGTCCACGGTGATACGGTCGGCGACCACCTTTCTTTGTGAGGAAGGTCGTTTTCTTGATATTCAAGGTGTGGGTGTGTTTTCGACAGCCCAGACAATACCACATGTCAACGTTGTCACGAATTCACAGCCGTTCCCGTTCCGCGTTCCATTGCGAAGTACTTTTACGTTTCGGGTTTCTACTTAGATTGTAAATAACGCGTCGCGAGTCGAAAACATCGACTTGTAGGTCAAGTCACCGAAATATCCTTCGTAGTGGTTTTTGGATCTGGCTACATCCTCGGCACTGAATCCGGCAAGAGACGTCACCAGCTGCGTTCCCAGGCACAAGCAAAATATACGACCCCCGGGTCCGGCGTCCCTAACACGACGGTGGCGCGCCACCGTCAATACGGGACGATGTGATTTCTGTGTCTGTTTAGGCCAAAATCTTCCAACGATAATCAGTGCGGTCACCTGCCGCCGGTCGGGTTTTTCCTCGTCCGTCCCGGTTTCGTACAAAGCGAATACGTGGTTACCATACGCTCTGAAAAGATGGCGCGCACGAACGCCTACGTCTACGAAATTATTTGCACGACTGATCACAATGGCTCGTCCATCGGTCACGGCCTCGGCCACGGACGGCGTTAGCTGCGCGACGAAAAGGGCCAACGAAAACTCGACGCGCATACCCGCCCGTTTCGAGCCCGGCAAAGAACTTGTTCTGGCACGGTAACTGTATTCACCGTCAGACCAATGTCTGCCGTCGGTGGTCTCCACTAAATTGGTCCAACGTGACGAGTTGTCAGGCTCATGCGGACAAACGGCCGTATCGGTGGCGATGTCGGACGCGATGAGTGTTTTAGCGACGCGTCCGGCGTCGATGCGTGAATCACAAATCAATACCATGTCAGGGTTGGCAATGCGTACAATTAGCGAAGCGGGAGCGTGGGCCAAACGGAACGGAGATTTGGAGAAGTGTCGTGGATGCATAAAGAACAACTTCGCTTCTCCGACAAACAGATCACCGGAGATGTTGTCCATGCTTGACGTCACTTATAAGTTTGATTCGGTCCGCAGACGTAAAATAATCACTGGTTGGTTATTTACAAATTGTATTGAAAGCCAGAACGTCTTTCGAACGAACTCCGGTCAGCCACGAGATTTCTTGGTTGTCGTTATTGTTATTTTCCTCACACCACACCAGCTTCGCGTCGGCCCCTTCCCGGGAGCTTCTTATGATGCTCATTCTACTGGACAAGAAGCTGGTATAGGATCGCGCGCGAACGCCACACTGAATATATAGCAAATTTCTCCCGTTTAGCCCCGCCCACCGCCTCCTATTGGTCGGAAACCGGTGGTGGGGGTAATATTTCCTAGAATTATGCGGGATTTGTAGGGAAATGTGAGGGAATTGTGGGAAAAACGGGATTTTTACCACCAGTCTGATGTCTGAGTTCAGGGGCGACGGTCATACATACTAAAGTGAGGTTATGTTCGTCGCATTTTAAGGAGATTCCTCTTCTTTCTAGCTAACTGCCGACCGCCGTGTGTGTGTGTGTGTGTGTGTGTGTGTGTGTGTGTTTTTACATAAATTCGATTGTAATGGTATGAAAATCTGGAAAAAAATACATGGTAGGCGGAGTTGTTAAACAGTCGTAAGATGATTCTCGAGTAGGTCAGTCCCAAGGCTTGAAACTGGGGTTGAGTCTCATTTCGTGGATTACTGTTTTAGAAGGACCGTACATCTCTATCAACACATCGAATCTTGTATAAAAGGATTGCCTTCACGTAACTGTAATCAGTGTCTGTGTAGCTTTTGTGTACTTCTCATCTCTCCCAGCCGATATTCACCAAACGATACTTCACCGCGCGTTACATGCAGAAACAAACGTAAGTATTGTACAATTCACATTAAGGCGTGATCTTTAAAAACGAATGTCATTTTAAGCCGTTTACGCTAGCAAAACTACTTTTATACGTATATATTTGCGCCATATCATCTTACAACACGTTGAGACTTATAAGTAAACAAACACAATTTTACTACGGAAAAAAAGATTTATTGTGTGTATTTTAAAATTTTATTTTGATCCGATGTAGCAATTAATGTCGATTAATAATTACATGAAATGAGTAGGTACAACAAAATAAATCTTTTTGGAAATACCCGATGGTCTCGGTTGTGTCGGTTTGAAACAGAAATGAAGCCACACGTATCTATCCTACGTTAAAAGTATCTGCGTTGCTTTCAGGATGTCCGAGATGATTTCAGCGACCGCCAGATTCCTGGATCATCTGGAGAAACTTGTTGGAGAACGACGTGAACTGCCGATTCCACACGTCATGGAAAGGATAAGATCTTTACTCACAGAGAGACCGTCACCACCCGAAGCGGTAGTGAAACACGTCGGACAAAATCCCGAAGTCGTGGCTTTCCAAGAGGCCATCAGAGAAATGACGGCTGGGAAGTCACCTGTCGTCGTCGACGTGCAATGCCTATATTCCAACACGGACTACGTACTCAAAGAGTTTGCCGTAAAAACTGACGAGACGGCACCGACATGCATTACGATAAGGCAAGCGCCAGAAGAAAACCCGTTCTCGAGAAGAAACGCCTTCGTCGTTGAAAATTTACACGGGATCCGATGGGAGGACGGTCTGGTAGACGAGAGCGAGCTTCGCAACTACACGAAAACTCTGTTTGGTACCGGCCGAGAGGTGGTGGTGAAATGTCGTGACAAGGTGGATATTCTGGTGAACAGGCTGGAAGTCCGGAGATCGGACGTCAGGGTGATGGGAGGAAATTGCCCTCGACTCGAGGTTCTGAAGGACCTCCACATTTCTGATGGATGCGCGTACCACCGTCACTTGAGCCACCGCCTGAGATGTGCCTCAAAAAATGTGCACGCGATGGCGTGCTATCGTCTGGAGAACACGAACAAGAGATCGTAACGACCGTCTCGATGAGCCGTGCAGAAACAGTTGAGTCGGGAGGAAGCGGATCAACACCGAACGAGATTCGTATATATATATATATATTTTCATATCTGTACCATTTTTAGTGTAAATAAATCACACTTGTTGTTTTTACTCAGTAGTCATAATATTAACATACCTACTACAACACGTTTAAAGGAAGATGGTTAACAGAATAAATTACAAGGGAAAGACTACTAACCATCGGTTTAAAAGAATATGGTTAATAGTAGAATCGTTCTCGGGTCGTTGTAACCGACTGGAAATTTCATTCTATTTTGTATTTTCCCCGTCCCGTCTTGTACCGGACAACACCGAACGTGAGAGCCGGGTAGCGAAAGAAGTGGAGATGGATCCGTCGGAGAACTGTGTCCAGCCCAACACACCTCTTTTGGACGAACATTTACCGGTGGAGGAAGAACCTCCGAAGAAGAAGCAGAAATTGAAACAGACCTACGGAGCGACACCGAAAGTGCAGTTGAAGAAAAAGAAAGCTCCGAGGAAGACTCAACATCGACTTCGGAATGTTCAGGTCAGCATCCAAGATGTGGTTCTGTTTTATCTACCAACGATAGCGATTCATCTTCTGACGAATCTACGCGAGACACTGACATTATTTATGAAGAAGACCTTACCCGTAGACGCGACGGAGGAGGAGAGAGTAATGTTCATGCTGCTTACGGACAATCAGGAGTACAGTCGTGCGTTGACCAACATATTACGCTATTGGGCCAAACTGTACTCCAAGAATCCACAATCAAAGATGTCGCTGCAAGACTCGCTAGCGCTGCATCCGGACGCCACATTGACCTCGGAGTATATAGAATTGGAGATGGCTCAGATATTGAGCATGTTATTCGATATTATTGGCGGGGAATTGGGTTTAGCATTAGATTGAAACACATGTATGTTATACCATATCCTGTTTATTGAAACAATGAATACGTATTATCGTTACATTTCTTTATTCTACAACCCGTATACATATATAATCCTTTACCGGTGTTATACAATCTGTTTAACAACTATTGAATAGTTCCATACACCATGGGACGTTGTGTATGAAATCCAAAAATAATGATACCCCACACTCTGTTTATTACAAATATCTTTAACTCTTGTCGCCTCATGGTGTCCGAGGTCCAATCGTCTCTGGTTAATGGGCGGTGGACATCCAGTTTTGGTGGAGTAGGATGGTGTCCTGGACGCGGTACGCCGCCGAAGTCCAATATCTGTTCTTTTAGATTGGATCCGATCCATATGGCTTGGTGTGGTCCGTGACTATTTTGTTGGTCACTCGTTGCGTTTCGGTGATACAACACCTGATTTAATTTTCTGGAATAGAACACTTTACGATTATTTCGTCATCGATTGCAGTTATCTTGTCGTCCCCGTCTGCCTTGTTCTTGTCGGGACGGTCTTTGAGGAACACCATACAGTTCAGGTCGCGATCGCGGTAACATTCGATGATGACACGATTGTTGACCACGGGGTACGGACGGTCGAACGAACCGGAGAACGTTGCTGGAACGCCTCGCACTCGGAATCGGTGTTTGCCGGAAGCTGAAAATGCGACACCGAGTCTTATGTGATATTCCAAGTCTACGGTGTCTAGAAGCTTGATTTTGATGTATCCGTGGCCAGGAAGAGATGGGAGCCTCCGGGCCGCGGAGGAAGGAGGGGGATGAGGTGAGCGGTCGGGGAAGACGAAAGCCACTAATAACCCCTCGCAAAGGTTGGCAAAACGAGGGTTCTTCTGAAAGTGTGGCGGGAAGTAATTCGCGAGTCTTCGCAAACAATCCTTTCTCCTTTTCGTTCTCCGCGACCATCCCACTGACTGGTTGAACGTTTCCCAGTTTCGTAGTCGTGAAATCTGTCCAGTACACCCAGTACTTCTTCCGCTTTGACGGCGAGTGCTACCGAGGTGAAAATCAATGCAGGCGCGTCGGACCGCGTGTACGTGTTTACCGCGTACAGTTCTTTGTACCCCCTTTCGCCCGCCGGTGGCCGGTCCCCGTTCAAAAAATGCATGACGAGTAGTGAGTAAAGGGGATCTACAAGGCGGTATGTGTTGCATCTGTTGTTCGGGTTATTGAATTGTGTTTTTATTGTGACACTGGTGGAGTCCATTTTTCCCGCACACCGTCCGGTGTCTTCCAGCGTATTGTTTCTACTATAAACGTGGTACAGAGTGTTGTGAGTTTTCACAACAACCGCCAGGATCTCGGTGACCACGTACAGTTTTGCACCGGCCTCGTCTACGATTTCCAACTGTAACATCAGATCGTTGTCGAAAGGCAAGTCCACCCTGTAGGTGGAAAGGGCTCCACAGGCGTCTCTGATGAACAGAAACCCGTTACAATAGTTAGCTATCGCTTTCACGCCGTGCCACTTCGGCATGAGAAACAGTTTCAGATCGTCGGTCGCCGCCAGCCACAGGTCTCCGCGCAAGCGGTTGTAGTTTACGAACCACCGTCTGAACTCGTCGAATATGTTGTCGGGCCGTTCTCTTCGTACGGTCGCGGCGGCGTCGTTACGCATTGTACTCGCGACCAGATCATACGGCAGTACGGTGAATAGGATGTTGATAATTCTTTCCGCGTTACGCCTGATCTCCTCCGAACCCTCCAATTCGGTAGTATATTCGCTCTCGATTTCCAAATAGTATACAGGATCACACTTTGTTCTCGCCTCCAGTGTTCCACCGTAGGTCGAGTATTCACCGAGCGAGAGTCTTGTGAATTCAGGAACCTGTCCGTGAAACAGGTCCGTGAAGGATTCCGGTGGATAGGACAGACGGTGTTTATTGGTCGATCGTATGCACGCCGTATTCGAGTGATTCTCTCGTACCGCAAGCTTCCACTGGCTCTCGGTCATTATTTCTTCCGTCGAAGCCTTGTATGTTGTGGTGACGAAAATCACGCGCCCCGTGGCCGGGTCGATGTGGGGCACCTGTAGTTCCTTGAACAGCTTAACTTGTTTTCTGTCCCAGGACGTGCGAGTCCCGTGAGGAGAGAGCTGTTTCAGTTCTCTGTACTTGTATCCGCCATTCTCGTCCCTGGTAACAGACTGATCGCAGCAATTGTATACGTCCAGATCTTCTTCTGTGCACAAACGGTGTTCGAGCAGTCCGTGGATCCGGTTAAACAACGCCCCTCCGAAAACCAGGGACACGGTAGTCTCGTACTCCATGGTTTGGGCGATTCCATACACCGCAGTGACTGGCGATGCCTAGGTCAATACATGTTGCCACATTCGACGGGCCGATTCAAAAACGTGTTGACGTACGGTTCGTTGATGACATATGTCCGCTTCGATCTGTCGCCGGAACCGGTGTGCGGAGAGTGCTGGAGAATGTACTCGCCGACCGAACCCGAACCAGTCGGTGAGTACGTGGGCGATTGTGGTTCAGGATACTGGTTCGCCGCCGGACACAGTATGTCTTTACGTAACAGGTTGTTGACAAACTTGGCGCTCTCGTTGAGTCCCCCTTCCGAAATGACGCTGGTCAACGGCCCGTGACCCATCCGCCTGTTGTGGTTTCTTTTTAGAGAACACTTGGTGGAAAACTCGACGCTGGATAGTATCTTCGCCAGTCCGAACGCGTCCGTGTCCTCCTTGCTTTCGACGACGGGTTTATATTTGTCCGTCAAGAAGCAGTACATGTACGTTACCGAGTTGTCGACAAACAGGTGTTTGGACAGTCCCATGAAATACATGGTGTCGCTGCAGAACACCCCATTACACTCCCCCAACCGGTGGTTGGTCTTTTCCAGTGACAGGTTGTACAGGTGAACGGATTCGAACACGTTGTCCAGTGCCTAGTCGTAGCTCTTGTTTCGAACGATGTCCAGAGTGAAGTACAGCTCTTTGTCGGGAGAATCCGCGTACTGATGAACGGTGAACTCGTGTTCCACGCGGCTCAAATAACTCGATCCGTCGCCATAACAGAGCGAACCGAAGACGCGTTTCTTCAGGTATTCAACCAACAGCACCGGTTCGGCTCGAGCCGAAGACGAGCCGACCGACTCGGTGACACGGCTCGACAAAGCCGACCTCTGTGTCATTCTGAACATGATCGACACCCCTGGGCAAGCGGTTTAAAGACATTATTGTTTCGAATTTCCTGTCGTCGGATCTCGATCGTTGTCGGCCGGTGTAACCTCTTTGGTGGTTTAACGCCTTCTCACCCGCCCCGTCCTTTGTCGGTGTATCTCCTGTGTTGGTGGTTTCGGCCGGCTGAGATGCCGTCGTCTGTTTCTCGTCAGGCCCGATTTTGCGTTTGACGTTCAAATTCGATTGTTGTCTGAAATGTTGAAAAAACTGAGCCACTATCTCACCAACGTACGTGCCGGGTTCGGGTACGGAGGTGTTGAAACAACGAATGATGCGCAACAGAACGGCGTCGTCGAGTTCGGCATCCATGAAACGACACCAGTCCATGTAGATGTGATGCGTGGCGTGGGCCAATATGGTCAGCGACATACCCAACGTGTTCGCTAAACACAGTCTTGTCCGAGGTTTCTGAAACAACCAATTCAGTAGCACGCCCTCGACGCGTGCCTTTACGCGTGCAGGAAGGACCGAAAATTTTTCTTCTTTTCTAAATCGCAATTCGCTGTACTTGTACATCGAGTTCACGTGTATAACATCGGTCTTGTCATCGAACACCACTGTATCGCTGGCTGTCAACACGGAAGCCTCGTCCAGAACGACGCGACCGCCATTTACGCCATCCTGACCCTTCCACAGTGCCTGCATTTTCGGATCTCTGTGGCTATTTCGTCCCCGCTGCGTCTCTGTTCGTAGGACACGTCCTCGTTCTCGTGCTTACACGCGTCCAGTTTCAGTAACGGCGAGTACAGGTACGAACGGTAATCTTCGCAACGAACCAACAACGAGTCGTGGAAATCGGCAGAATCGTGTTCTTCTGCGAAGCGTTGGCCGAAGAAGAGCTCACTGAGTATGCGGCGCATGCGGGTCTGTCGCACGTCCGTCTCGGAGTGTTCCGGACCGTGGCGGTCAACGTCCGCCTTCGTAACGTCCCCGACAGGCTCGTCGACAGTGTCGGCGTTATCGTTGTAGCGGCGCCGTCTGTTGACAGTTGTATCCAGCTGTTTGTAGCGAAACCAATCTTTCGTTACGATTATAGTGTTGCCACTCGTTGTAAGAAACGATTGGTCGACGCGGGGGTTAGATCGACAGCAGTCTCCTCGGTGGGGACGGACGAACGTGCTGTACACCCATCGGTTAGTGTGGGTGTACAGCACGTCGGATCGCTTTTTATTAAAAAACGTGGACCTGAAAAGCAATTCGTTTTCCACCGCCAGCCGCGTCAACGGACCGTAATCACCGCCGTGGGAGCACGGTTTCCACACTTCTCGGCCGGCGATGTTGAACGACATTAGGAATTCGCAGGGGCAGACGTGGGGCGGTACGACGGCTTTCAGCAGTTCTTCAAAACGCCCTTCCCTATTGTACAGGCGACAAACGTATGGATAGTTGACGTTTCTCACCCACGCGCGCATGAAAAACCCATACTCCTCGTTCGAGCCGAGTGGAAAGATGTCTGAAGGGTAGTAGGAATAGCGCGCGTGTGTCGAGTGATCGAACAGCCATCCGCCGCTGACTAGGTGCTCCATGTGGTAGATTTCCAACTCGGATCGATCTTCGTCGGAAAACACGTACTGGCCGCAATTTTCGTATTCCGAAAGACGAAGCCCGGTCGCCAAGAACGTGTCTCGAAGAAAACATTTTCTCCATTGACACGTAATACTCCCTCTCGGTCAGTGTCTGGCCCGACGTGTCGTCGAGTGTTTGCGGCAGGAACGCTCGTAGGACGCTCGGAATCCGTTGGATACTGAGACCACGCCTCATGTTTAAGTCTCTTCATAGATGGCAAACGCGTAAAAACGAGCGGGTCTATTCGTTTTAGACGCCGCTGGTAAAACCTGTTGTGTTGCCCGCTCGCTACCGTATCACGTGTCGAGTCGACGGACGTGCGACGAACGACAGAAACAACGCGAGAACTGTCGCCCGGACGTGTTCCTCGAGATGTTTCAGATTCCGCGCGGAATGAAAGAGGGGTGACAGGGACCTGATCGAAACGGCGACGAGAGAGTTTTGCGAAGAAACTCTATGCGTGAACAGTCCGCTGTTCGTTCTGGATGAACCGACCCAGTTGTACTGGAATGACGCTGGTAAGCGATGGTCATACACGGAAGGTTGGTAGACCTGATCCTACCCTACAAACACTACTTTACGTTCGCTCCCTGGTTTAATTTAGTTTTTGTGTGATTTTAAGTCATAACGAGTATTTTGGACTCCGGAAATTGTTTTTAATTATTGACATAGTTATGACCTTACAGTAAACAGGACATTTTATTTTGTTTCCGTAAGTAATTACTAGCTGTATATCTAACCACCAGACTAACAAGGTTAGACGTGCATACAGCAATACAATCCACGTTTGACGTAACCAGGAGCGACGCGATTAAAGATTTATTATCTTATCACTCTTACAACACGTCCACTTAGTCAAGACGGTAGTTTCCCAGCCTCGTAATAGAGAGTTCGCCGGTTCAATTCTCGGACTAAGCATAAAATTTTTGCACAAGATTTTATCTTCATATTTATTTCTTATTACTATCTGTATTATCTTTATATATATATATATATATATATATATCGTATATATATATATATATATATAACTGTAATTAATTTTAATTTATTTAACACTTTTACCATATTCAAAAGTTGTTTATACAATTTTATTACAATCGTTCTTGTTATAAATTAAATATATTTTATTAATGTTAAAAATACTTGTTAGCTTTATATTTTAAACTCTTGTTATTTGTTACAAAAATTTTATATTTATTCGTTATTTTTTTTAATATTTTACTGATTTTTAACAATATATTTATTTTATTCTATTTTATATATTCATATCCTCAATTTATTATGAACATGTCGTTTACTGTTGAAAAGACGAAGACTGGTAAGCCGTGCATTCTTTTTAACGATGTTAAATATAGGCAGCAACGGATTCTTAAAAATGGTGAAGTGTCTTGGCGCTGTCTAGGTAAAAGCTGTGGCGCGTCCATTAAAACTGATGCGGGTATGACAAAAGTTATTACTTATAACCAAAAACATAGTGGCGAGCATCCTGTCACGATGCGTACCCTCCTATCACCACTGCTGAAGTCTCAGTCTGCGACCGCCGCGCTAACTGCGGTGCCTTCTACGCCGGTTACACCACCTGTACTGGATTGCTGTAGAACGCCCGTCTGCTCCACACCCGCCTTAGATCTCTCACTGTCTGACGATCCGCCTGGTACAACAGAACAAAGAGATATATACAACAAAATATCTGAAGATCCGGTAGCGGAGATTTCCCGACTCAGAACAGAGATTAAGCGCCTTGAGACTGAATACCAAAAGCTGCTAAACCACACTATAGAATCGGACACTCGTTTGCTTGAGTTCACGGACCAGATATTTCAAGTGAACGCATCTCGCGTCGACCAGAGCGCCCGCGCTTCCGCGACGGTGGACTGCGGTGTCCAGTGCGAACCGTCACCCACTGCTACGGACTTCGGTACGCAGTGCGACCTATCGGAACAGTCTGTCGCGTGTGCGCGATGTGCCGGAACCACTGAGATTATTCGCTGCATGAAAACGACCATAGAAGTTCTAGAAGCAGAAAATCAGTGCTTAAAACATCAACAAACTTCGTGCAAGGTTTCGAATTTTAAATCTGAACAGAAATGGACCAAAGTTAAAATTAGAAATATAAACAACAAAAGTAATAAACAAACGTTTCCAATACCTATACATAATAAATTCCAAATCCTATCACATGAAAAACAAATACCACCGAATCACCAATCCAACAAGACAGCTCAAAATGTAAAAACAGATCATTTTACATCAGTAATTATCAGAGGTGACAGCCACGCCCGTCACATCGCTGGACTGGTGAGTGACCTGACCGCCCCTGGAACCTCAGTTGATGGCGTGTGCCTGCCAGGCGCAAAGCTGCTCGACATTCTAAACTCGGACCAAACATCCCCTCGACCCGGAACGCGCTGCGAGGTGTTGATCGCTGGCACCAATGACCTGGCAGTGGGCAAGCAGCAAAATATCTACCGTCACTTAGAGACATACATCACGTCCCGATAAAAAGACACCGAGATCGTTCTAACCACCCTTCCACACCGTCACGATCTGAAACCGAACCACCCTATCCACGATGAAACCGTGCTCGTGAATGCCTACATTGAAGAACTGGCAATTCGACACAACGTCCGTGTCATAAACTTCAATGACATCGGCCGTAGGTATTTCACGAGACACGGTCAGCATCTTTCAGTGCGTGGCAAGAGACTACTGGCGAGGATGATCGTGGGCTGCCTCGTACTCTCGGGTTCTGCCGGTACAAGACTTGAGACGCGCTCACCACCACCACTTCTAGTGACTGCCCCAGCAGTAACCGTCTCACCCCCCATCTTGCCGACGTCTGCTGCTACCCACGGTGAATTAAGTTTTGCCCCTCGGCGATCATCTGGTCTCCAGCTACTCACGTACGCGGAGGTGGTCAGAGTACCTTCTCCACCGGGAGGTCCGGGGCAGCCTGCGCCTCCACAAACACAACTGCATGATGCAAACATTAATAGCATTTCACATCAAATTGTTTTTTTAGGGACTCCACTTGCCAACAACAGACTAAATTGACAGACACCTCTTCATCACAACAAACAACCACTTCAAAATTTCTCAATCAAAACAATTCAGTCCGACTGCTTCACCAAAACGCCCAATCAGCGAGAAACAAACTGGAGGAACTGCAACTCATTTGTGAGGACGAAAAAACAGATATCCTAGTTGTGACCGAAAACGGTTTCAACGACAGGAACATTGTCCTCTGCAAAATTCCAAATTTTACTTTGGCCAACGCATTCTGCAGACAACTCTCCAAAGGAGGGGGTGTCGCCATTTTTATGAAGGAAAGTTTTAAGTTCAACCTTTTTCCAGTCAAGGAAACAATTGAAAAAGATTTTGAAGCAGTTGGAGTCAAAATTTACACCAAAAAGTCAAAATTAATCGTCGTTGGCGTTTATAGGTCTCCCAACGGGAACGAAGATGTTTTCATGTCAAAATTTGAAGCTTTGCTGACGGAATTGACTACCCAGCAGCTGAACTTCGTTCTGATGGGTGATTTTAACATCGATGCGATGAACCAAACTCATCCGTCGACTAAACGCTTTGTCGATATGCTACAATGCTTTGGCTTGGAGTTGCTGGTCAAAACTCCAACGAGAGTGACGCCAACAACACAATCTGCGCATACGCGTGTACATGTCGAAAACGACGCGTCCGAGGACCAGAGTGTCGTGGGTCTTCGGCATGAATGACGCGTACTGACGCACCGCTTCCATTTTGCGTTCTTTACAAGTCGCTCGGCGTTTTCCTCTACCCATGCACGCTTCGACTCCGTGTACCTCGATGCGTTTGAACAGATAAGGCAGGTCGAACGAACACACGTTGTAACCCGAGACGATGTCCGGGTCTTCGGCATGAACGTGTTCGACGAAAGCCCGCAACAGTGCGGCCTCGTCCCGACACAGAACTACTTGCACACCCTCGATCGAACCACACGGTCCGCCGGTCGTGAAGAGGTGACGCCGAAAACCGCGTGACTGCCCGCGGCCCAAGGCGTCCGTGGAAATTACGGCCGAGATCTGTATGACAGGATCTCTAGAAGCGTCCGGCATGGTTTCCACGACGGCAGAAAGACATTCTATGTCGAAGGACCTGATTTTCACGTGAGGCGGCAGAGAGCGCGGAGGCGCCGTGGGTCTGGCGAACAAGTCCTTCACTCGGATCGCACCCGTGTCGTACACCGAGTACTCGTTTCCTACGAACGCCCGGTTCTCGTTCTTCGTACACATACGCGTGTCGAACAGACACCACTGGCACGCGTCCAGTCCCAGATCCCTCGTGGCCGCCACAATCACGTCCAGGTTCGACTCGTAGTAGTTGGCCGCGGACGGATAACCATAACACGAACTGTTGGTGACGTAGTACTCGTACACCTTTTCGTCCAGCCTCCTCACCACCGTTGTCACGTCACGTCGCGTTCTGACTTTCAGGCGTACCACGTTCGACAAAATAGTGTCCGCGAAATCGTCAGCGGCCGCCGTCTGGTGGTTTTTGTCCATCAACATGCTTTTGAATCCGTGCACGGTTTCCATCGACACCACGAGATCTGCGGCGTTCTGCGCCAACCACGTGCAACAGTAGCTGGTTAGTTGCGTATCCCTGAAGGACACGTAGAATTGAATCCTGTACATGTGGACGCGGACGACTACGGTCTCACCGCGCTCGTCTTTACCGAATATCGACAGACACGTGGAGATTATATGATTACTTACAGGAGGTCTCGTCGCAGTACACAGAGCTTCATGTGTATTCCGACAACTGCGGGGGGGGGCGCTAAATAAGAATAATTCTTTGGCAAGAATGTTTTTAGCCTTAACTGACACCAAGCGATTTGACAGAATTGAACAATTCTTCCCAATCTGGGGACATTCGTTCCTGAAGATGATTCATAAACTGTTTATGATTATAATTTTAATTAAAATATTTCGTCTTTATATTCTTATATTCATATAAAAGCAAACTGGCCTCGTTTTAACTAATAAAATATTCCAAAAGTACGATTTTGAACTCAATTATTCATCACAAACCCCGTTCCATGCTAAAAGGGCCTAAGTCTGACACTTTCAAGATTTTTTTGTAAATACAAACAATTCATAAAATTTTTTTCTTATTACAAAAATACTAACCGATACCTATCCTAACTTGTGGTATTTTTTATTTATTTTTGTTATTAATTCTATGTTCTAGAAATAGTTTTTTTGGGTTCTTCTCAAAAGTAGGTTGTTTTGACTGAGGCCCTTTTAGTATGTGCCGATTCGGTTATGGTTTATAGTACCAGGTGTAATGACACATACTTACATGGACTTTTGCCAAGAGCCGTGATCAACGACCTGGCGTAGTTCCGAACGTTCAATAGTATGTTGACTTGTGCCGAGAGCAGTGATCAGCGACCTGACGTAGTTCCGAACGTCCAAGAGTGTGTTGACGTGGTCATCGGCCACCATCAGGTCGTATGCCATCCGCCGGTCCAGGCAACGGTCTATAGAGGTCATCACCGCCTTCTTGTCAGCGCGTGATCGGGAGAGGTGTTGGAGTGCTGAGTTTGAAATCCGTTGACTGGCGGACGTCATCTGGGCAGCGAGATTCTCCAGTTCGGCTATGTACTCTGTCTGTTTGTCTGTTTGTAACCCGGGCTGGTCTTCCTTTTCCCATTCGTTTTGAGAACACATCCGGCGGTGAAATTTAGACCTCTCGTGGACCTTCCAATTCTTCTTGTACACGGTCACTCCACACAGCTTGCATCCAACACGTACCCTCGTATAATTCATTTTGTTCACAATTAATTAAAAACACAATCGTTTCGTACACACCAAGATCGACGCGAGAACGATTGAACCCCTACGACTGACTGAACAAACGACTGAGCTACTCATTATATACAGGAGGTCGGAACTCATATATATCTCATTCTAACAGATCGGTAAACCGAGCGAAAAGATTAAGTAAAATCCCCCTTCCTGTAACCGACGCCAACAGTAATGGTGGGAGGGATCGTGGTAGTGGTTCAGCAGTTCCGACCTCCTGTATATAATGAGTAGCTCAGTCGTTTGTTCAGTCAGTCGTAGGGGTTCAATCGTTCTCGCGTCGATTTTGGTGTGTACGAACCGATTGTGTTTTTAATTAATTGTGAACAAAATGAATTATACGAGGGTACGTGTTGGATGCAAGCTGTGTGGAGTGACCGTGTACAAGAAGAATTGGAAGGTCCACGAGAGGTCTAAATTTCACCGCCGGATGTGTTCTCAAAACGAATGGGAAAAGGAAGACCAGCCCGGGTTACAAACAGACAGACAGACAGAGTACATAGCCGAACTGGAGAATCTCGATGCCCAGATGACGTGCGCCAGTCAACGGATTTCAAACTCAGCACTCCAACACCTCTCCCGATCACGCGCTGACAAGAAGGCGGTGATGACCTCTATAGACCGTTGCCTGGACCGGCGGATGGCATACGACCTGATGGTGGCCGATGACCACGTCAACACACTCTTGGACGTTCGGAACTACGTCAGGTCGCTGATCACTGCTCTCGGCACAAGTCAACATACTCTTGAACGTTCGGAACTACGCCAGGTCGTTGATCACGGCTCTTGGCAAAAGTCCATGTAAGTATGTGTCATTACACCTGGTACTATAAACCATAACCGAATCGGCACATACTAAAAGGGCCTCAGTCAAAACAACCTACTTTTGAGAAGAACCCAAAAAACTATTTCTAGAACATAGAATTAATAACAAAAATAAATAAAAAATACCACAAGTTAGGATAGGTATCGGTTAGTATTTTTGTAATAAGAAAAAAATTTTATGAATTGTTTGTATTTACAAAAAAATCTTGAAAGTGTCAGACTTAGGCCCTTTTAGCATGGAACGGGGTTTGTGATGAATAATTGAGTTCAAAATCGTACTTTTGGAGTATTTTATTTGTTAAAACGAGGCCAGTTTGCTTTTATATGAATATAAAAATATAAAGAAGAAATATTTTAATTAAAATTATAATCATAAACAGTTTATGAATCATCTTCAGGAACGAATGTCCCCAGATTGGGAAGAATTGTTCAATTCTGTCAAATCGCTTGGTGCCAGTTAAGGCTAAAAACATTCTTGCCAAAGAATTATTCTTATTTAGCGCCCCCCCCCCGCAGTTGTCGGAATACACATGAAGCTCTGTGTACTGCGACGGGACCTCCTGTAAGTAATCATATAAAGACGAGACAATATATAGTACAACAGAGAATCAACTTTGTAATTTCGGGTTATAATAATCAGATTGAAATAACCAGCTGACAAAAATAGGTTTTAAAGTGTTGCCAACAGTCACCGACTGAGGCCCTTCTAGCACATGACACAAATTTCATCAGCCATTTTCTCTACTAATAATGCATGTGACGAGGCCCTTTTAGCACAGAATTGTGAAGCTATCCTCAAATATTTGGTTTACATATAGAACTTAATTTACAATTTTTGTGACTGAAGCCCTTTTAGCATGTGCCGATTCAAATACTGTATTTATATGGACCGAGAGGTTATGATAAAAGTCGATTGGCAGTTCATTTTTATGTTTTTGTAATAGAAGCAAAGAAACTTTGATCACACCATGAGTCGTATCTGAAATTATATTTGTATTCTCCAGTCAATACCCGTAGTCCAGTGACTGGGTTGTACTACGTTATGTAAAATAACGTTCTTCACAACACCCCTTTTACTATTTTTGTCATAGAAGCATTTTATATCATTGAAGCAGAGATTATGATCACACCATTAGTAATATATCATTATTTTATTTCTGTTTTCTAGTGACTACCCCAGTCTGGTAATTAATCATCATTCTTGAAGAGAAGCTTTGAGGAAAATCTCGACCAGTCGACGAAGATTGGAAGACTACTAGTAACTGTTTTTTAAAACTTATATCTGTTAAGTAAATAAACTAGTGTTATGTATCTACTGTTTATTTTTTTCCCTTCTCCATATTAAGTTACATTCATTGGTGGTAACATTAAGGTTAGTCGAAGAATCCAGGGAGTATGTAAAAAATACTTTTATGAAATTAAATGGAACGACTGTCAGCCGTGTACGACGTTTATGTAATCTGCCCGTTGCTAGTAAAAGCACAAGGGACCTTCGAGGTCAATCACGTAGCGGTAATGCTATAAGTAGAGACATTTGCCAAGTGGTTCATGATCACATTACAAATTACGATTTAAAAACAACTCACCGTGGTGGTAGACCGAAGCATTGTTCGGATGCTGGGTTGAATGTCAAAATCATGCACCGACTGTTTTTGGAGGAATACCCTGTATGGTAGGTATAGTGAATTAAAAATTCTTCCTATGATATTACAAAGAAAATTTTAATTATAGCTTTAGACGGCCTCGAGTTGATGTCTGCAGTGCTTGTGAAGCTTCTTGAAAATGAAAGACAAAAATCTTAGCGATAACGCTAAAAGGAGTGTAGCTGCGGATTAAATGTTACATAAAAGCGTTCCAACAAATTTTATGACGCGTTGCGTATAGCAACGGGGAATGAAGATGGTGACACAGTAACGTTATGTTTTGATTTTATAGCAACCCAACTACTAGCGTGAAATTCCTATGCAAGAAGTATTTCATCTTAGGCGGTTAAATTTAAATATCTCTTGCATCCACGATCTAAAACAAATGGTCGCACTGACCTGTAAAATATCATGAATGTGAAGCTGCAAAATCTCCAAATGAAGTGTGTTCGTTTACTTGGCAATACATACAAAAGTTACCAGAAACCGTAAAAAGTTGTATGTTTTTAGTGATGGGACGGGAGGACAAAATAAAAGCCATACTTTACTCGAATATCTGTTATTTTTGTGTGACAGTCAAAGGTTTGAGAAAATTATTCATTTTTTTCCCCGTGAGAGGACACTAGTTCATGCCACGTAATCGAAACTTGGGCGTCCTAAAAAGAAGTTCGAGGACCTCAGATCGCATTTACACTCCACAACAATACGGTGAGCTATTTTTGCGCTGTTCTACAAAAGGTAGATTTTCAATTCACTGTGTTAAGACTGGAGAGATCTCGGACCTTTATAAATGGTGGCCAACTTAAAAAAAATCAAACGTGTTCTACAAACAAATAAAAATAACTTTTTATTTGTTTGTGTATTGATCTGATATTGTTATTAGAAATAAATATGGTTTCTCTGTGTGTATAACACTCCATTTTTGACCCCATTAAATATTACGAATTCCTCATTCTTTACAAAAACAACACATGTGAAATTTGTTTGCCAATTTTTACAGCCGTTCACGTCATGACCGATTGGAAGAATTTGTTGTGTTCCAATTGCAACGAGTAGCTATACCATTCTCGTGTCAACACGAATACGTTGTTTAAGGAAACAGTGGTGGCCGCGAGTAAAGTCGTGTCATCGCGATCTTCCAAAGACCCGTCCAAATCGAACGTGGATGTATCGTACTTTCTCATCAGCGTGTCCAACACGTAATGATCCTTTGAAGCTACCAACCCGGAGTCACCGGCGCCGCCGACGTTCAGTATACAGGGACTCATGGCGTACATCTGCATAATTTTGCCATTCAACAACTCCTCTCGCGAGGAGCCCACTGACGAAACACCGAACTCTCGACGCAACACCCAGTCCCACCGTCTCAGTTCCTCACGCAACATCATGTTCCAGCGTCGAAGATGCGTCTCCAGAGATCCGCCGGGGGCCAGTTTCAGACCCCATTTGTTGTCACGACCGTGTGCCAAGCTGTAATAGAACTGTTTGAAACGGTAGTACTCTACAGCAGAGTACCGCTCACCTAGATCGTTGCTAACGTCCAACAGCACCAGCTTGTCGGACACTAGAATAGTTTGCTCTATCGCCGAACCGAGAGTGCGAGACAGGGATGTTAATTTAGCGGGTGGGACGGTGTATACTTCCATTTGTTGAGTGCTAAGCACGGCGTCTGAACAGAAGTTACACGCGGTGCGACACACGATCTCGTGAGAATGTGCGTGTACCGGAAACACGCGTAATCTGAAGTTTACGCGCAACTGACGGTATTTTTCATATTCGATTACGCTCTCCGTGCGCATGAGAAAGGTATTGAAGACTATGATAGACTCGACGTCGGGGGAGTTCGTGAACCGATCGAAAGCCGTGTTAAATCCCCGGGCACCGACCACTACACCAGGTATAGTTCTTGGCAACGCGTAAGCAAAGGGATCCACGTTCAAGTAAACGACCGTATTGTAACTTTTTCGTGACTCGTCGTTAGCCAACGACTTCGGTTCAACAACGAAACACAGCCCGTCTGTAGAAACTGGGGTGCTGCCGCTTTGTCGGTAGGTTTTGTATAACGGTTCTGACAGAACTAGGAGCACTCGTCGCTGCCGCGTGCTCATGTCCAAGAGATCGTTCCTCAAAGCGTTCCAGTCGTTTTCGTAGTTTAAAACGTCGAGAAACATATCTGTATAAACGATGTCCATGTCTACGACTCGCGTGCTATTCTGTTGTACAACAGAGTTATCCGGAGACCGTTTCCCGCTACCTTTCATTGTTTATATTTTATTTCTCTCCCGTCCAATATTCTCTTCTTAACGATCTTAAGATAAGACTGCCGACCCTGTAAATATGATGGAACACGATCAAAACCGGCCAACGGCTTATCATCAAAATGTGCGAAACGGACCAGAGGGTGAAAACGAAACTGATAAACCCCACGATCTCTTCATGAATCCTGGTTTCTGGGCCAGAGTCTTCGATGCGTTAAAACGAAACAAGAAAGTAGCCGAAGAGATCAGACGTGATCTCGAATTTCAAGAAAACCGTGTTTTACGAGGTGAACGGATCAGTTCTGTTCCCCACGGGGAAGACGGGCGCCATGCCGAAGAAAATGGAATGGAGGCGGCGGATGATGACAGACGAAACGTCGATGAATCGCCCGGATTCGATGGACGACAAGTTCCCGAGTTGTACACGTTGTTGGATCGGGGACTTGGACACTTCAAACAGAGGACGGTCACACAACATCTGGGAAGTTTGGTAGACGATTTGGATATAGAAAACCTATGGTCATCGAGGGATGTGACGTTATCGTTCGGTCCTTTCTTCGGCATCTTGTTACGACTGTTTACCGGACCGTATGAGACCGACGAGGAGAATGTCATAGTAGAGATGTTGAGACTCGGTTTGGAACGAGCGTCCGGAAATTTTGAGTATACCGACCCCCGTCGGGAGGGTTCTACGTCTACGGAACCGTTTTTCGTCACGTACAGGCGTAAGGGTCGTGCTCTTCGCGATTTTTCCGCTTTCAGATACATGTTGGAAATCGTGGAAAACATGGGTCGCGTCAGTAGAAAACAAAGGAACGATCTAGTTTTACTATACACGACTCTAACGGCGCCCGAAGTGCGACTACACAGGACGTGGGATGCTAGCGACCGTGAAAAACTTTTGGCATTCCGTGACCGTGTCACCGGTTTCTCAATCACCGTCCATCATGGCCAGGCCGATGACAATTGAAATGCATTTTGACTCTTTATTTGGAAACGTGTCGACTAACACACGCCTCTTAGAGAGGTCTCTCTTGGCCGCGTTTAATAATCGCAACAGAAGATCGTACGGATCGAACGCGGCGCGGGAAGTGGAATCGTTGTTGAGTGCCGCGACTCTGTTGGACCTTTCGTTCGGAGACGCGGCGACTGGGCGGCGACCCACCTTGAAGCCTTTCACAATAAAAAAGGAACACGTCGCGTTGAGACACATGCTAGAAACATCGACCATCGTATCGATGATGGCCGAAGAATTCCGCGTGTTCATCGCGGGCGCCCCTCAAAGCCGTTGTGGAGAAAGTGGCAGTAAAAGTGACCGATCCAACAAACGTCCCTCCACGGCTACCAACAGGGATTATGGGAGTGTTCGACAGCCGTTCAGACGACCGGTATTTTTTGCGTTCAAACCTATATCGCAGGCCGTAACGAACAAGGATGTAGAATAACTCAGGTGTAACTTCCTCCAGTTTTACCCCTGTCACCGAACACTGTTTAACAGGAGGGCGTATTAAATCTCCGCGGCCGCGTCAACATGTTAATTACTCTCCTCTCGGTTCTTCCGTGAGTTACTATTCCTTGTGTTCAAATAATTAGATACTGTTTTTAGTATAATTATACTTGATAAATAGCTTTAGCAAACATAATACAAGGTTGTCGGTCTATAATTGTCTTGATTTATATTTATCGCGGTGAAGGTGTCCGGATCTTTGTAGGATCATATTTTTCGGGATGCTCCAACTACGTGGACGCCCGCGTGTCTACGTCGGTCCACACTCTCACGGACGACGGCATGACGAGCCGTTTGTGCCTCGGGTTGGTCAGGTCGATCCCCGACTTCACTGCCAAGAGTATTGGATTTCTGAAATTTAACGGGTATTTTATGCACCAAACCTATTTGAACATCTTCCATAGTGTATGTAATTGTATATATTTCTGTGATTGCAAAATTATTCGAGCAAATTATAATAATTTTAACACCTTTGTGTATTTTGTTTATAAATTGACTAAGTTACGCTGTCTTGAATTCATTTGTTACAACTGATGTTATCTCCAGAAAAATGAACATAGGCAACACTGAGTTCAATAATGGTGCGTGCTTGGCACACGCTCACTAGAGATCATTTGCATGCATAATGTTGATATGCTGTGCAAGTGAATTCTAGTATTCACGGCTAACAGTACAAGCTGTAAACCGTGTAAGCACACTGAACAATACTCTGACCATTTGGCATGTTCAGTAAAACTTTACCAACTCCGTGTGTGTGGCCGTAACATTTATTATCATACAGAATATAGCAAAATTAAATACAAAATGCTTAACCTGTCTGCTAAAGCTGCTGCCTTAATATCTCTTCATTCTGGTGTAGCAAATGAAAATTTTAACGAACAGTTGGAAACCACTAAATATTTTATAAAGATGTATGTGGTTGGTAGAAAGGTCACAGTGTCCTGCACGACGATTTCCTTTTTCTGTTTGTCGACGTGAAGATCCTCAGTAACAAAGGTGTGTGCATGCTCGTGGAGTCGATTGATGGACGGACATCATAGTTGTATTCATCAATTTGTTTTCACTCGGTGACGGCGTTTTTGTTGCGCTGGATCACATCTGTAATTAATCATTATTTACAATTTTTGTTAGGAAGTTACAAGTTGTTGTTAATAATATTAATACAGTTTGGCTTGTTCATATGCGTATATTAAATGTTGACGAAACACAAATGCGAAGCTGGTGTGGTATGACAGAAACAATTATATTCACCCTGTAGTAGAAAAATTAAGGGTCTACGATGTCCAACATCAGGCCAAAACCAAATCCCGGGTCGTCGATCAGGTTGTGTCGGGGATTACACCGTCTATTTCGCGTGGCATAGTAAATCCGCATAGCTCGCTGTTTCGTCTCGATGTTCAATTTTTTATGTTGGATGATTATGAAACGTAATGTTTGGAATATTTTCTTGAATAAATGTCTTTTCCATATATAGAGAAACTGTAAAAATAAACCTTCGATGTTTGTAATCTGTACAGCAACCAGAAACCAGTGCACAACGGCGCTGTATGAATAATAATTCTTTAGCCTGTCTAATATTGGAGAAAAAAAAGAAAACTATACATACAAACGTAAAATTGACAAGTCTGTTACGGCTGGTCTAAAGGGAAATTTCACCTAACTTCTATCTATATCTAGTATTCTACGATATTAATCCAAATAAATCTCGTAAACCAGAAACAAATGTACAGAACGCTTTTGAAATGTAATAAATCAACAAATTTTAGTTTTAACCGACTGCTAATATTCATTAACATAAAAACAACAACAAAGTTTGTCTTAAATACACTTACCTGGATATCAACCAGTTTCTTTATAAAAACATTCTCACAGATCGGTAAACCGATCGAAAATATTAAATAATATTCCTCTTTGTGTAACCGAAGTCAAGTTCCTGAGTAGTGTTCGGGTTACCGAATCGTGGTTGGGGGGGGGGGGGGGGGGGTGAATCAACACTTTCGCGTCGAAGAGCTAATTTTGATATGCGTTGTTTGACGGACGACACCCGTTCAGCGAGTTTTTCCAGTTCTACTCTGTACTCTAACTTGCGCTCGTCTTCCAGCACCGGTCCAGTTTGGATACCAATCTCGAAGAAAGTCCACCGGGACGGTTATCCGGTTTTTGAAAATAATTTTTTCCAATCATCTTTTTCTATTTCTTTAACCGTAGAGTTGGTACTGAAATGGTATCACTCTTTACTGCAGACTCTATCTCATCAGCTACGTGGATATTTCTATAATTTTAACACATTTCATAATCTTTAGTCCAAATGTAAACAATTATATGTCAACTCGTTCTCACATATTTGAAGAATCCGTTGTTTTTCAGAAATTACTTTTGTAGGTATGTATTTCGTTCTGCTACTGCTTATCAATAACCTTTACATCAAAACAGTAAATATATAACTTGCTCTAAACTTTTATTTGTTATACGGCTTCTTATGAAAAATGGGTAAACATTATATTACTATTAAATTGTTATAAATCCAGTGTTTTATTTAGGTATTACAACAAATGGCCACCATTTTGAAAATAATAGTAGAGTTAAAAAAATTTTTAGTTCTACCTCCTAATATGAACACATTTACAGATTTTTGTACTTATAGTAAAGATAACGATGAAGATATGAATTGTTAAAAAATGGCGTCTAGTTGCTGAACAGAGCGGAAATTGTAAAAATGTTATTCTTTGTTTTTAGCTTATAATCACACATAGAATCTGAAAATGCACAACCGGCCCAACTTTATTGTAACACTCTGTATGTCAAATTTGATCGTTTTATTTCTGTTCTTTAGACAATACCATAGTTCACTGAGTCATCATATCCGAAGCGAAGATTGGAGAAGGATGTGGGCCCATCGATTACGTTGCAGTCCGTCATTCTTGAAGTGTCGGCGATTAGTGACTATTTTTAAAACGTTCGCCTGTTATATAATATATAATATTCTAGCGTTTAATTCCTTCCCCACACATATTGAGTTACAATCATTGGTGGTTGAATATATTGTCTGTTGCGTGTACGATCGAGAACATTCGTAAATATACAACCTTAGAGGAGGGTTTACACGATATCACGAACCGGCCCAGACCGGCGTTCCGATTTTAGGTTTCATAACTGGTAACAAAACATGTAGACATTTTTAATCTTGGGTTTGCCCCACGAACAAATATACACGTCTTCAATAACGTAGGCAGCAAGAAGTAAACAAAAATCAGCCATTTGGCTAAAAAGTCTTAACACAAGTGTAGCAGTGATGTTTTCACAAACGACTTTCAACTAAATAATAATACTTCAAGAAATTAGCGTTATAACCCACCTTTTTCGTTTTCGTATCGACCGTTTAGAGTACTAAAACAGATATATGGGTAAATGTTTCAACAACACCGGAATCCAAACTCCCTGGTGTTCATGACTGTATTATAAAATGAAATTTTCGTGTTGATTATACTACCCGTATTTTCAATCTAAACACGATAGCATACAGGTCAATAGACAAGAACTTTTTATACAAAACAACGTTCATTGTCATACAGAACGAATTATTAAAACTCAACAAGAAATCCTTAAATCCTATTTCGTTGGAGTGAACTCTTTCGCCACTATTTTAGTCGAAAATAGGCAATCAACCCTATGTGGCCTCCTAAGCATTTTAACAATCGTCTTCTCAGGTCTTGTAGCCAGTACGTGTGATAAAATAATTAAATTCGGGGTTCAAGGTAATTAGATACAATCAAAAATTTAATAAACGAGATATAAATTGGTTGATCAAGATAAGGTATTGTTACGAATTTATTAACTATTTCACAGACTATATGTAAAACAAAATAAATCAAATTTTCAAAATTAAATTGTTTTTGTGTGCTTATGATTTTAATTTGTGTAAATACTGATTAAAATAAAGGGGAAATTCAATGAAGATTCAATTTCAAAAGGTCTAAAAAAGTAGTAAAATCCACGAAAGAATGTTGGAAGTGTACATGAATAATTATTAGTATTTATTAGATGACTTAAAATAATGCTCCTCCGATAGCCATTTTGAAACTTTCATGATCATCCAGGAAAGCAAATTAACTGTATAAAATAGTAAACAAATTCTACTTATAAGATGTGTTGTAAACAGCCAACAGATTTTATAAGTCTTTATAAAATAATTATATCATTACTGTGAATTGGTAATGCATATTTTGATAAAAAATTACTGATCACGGGGAATCCTTAGAACAATGCCCCAAAAGATTTTCTTCTAAATCCTTAAAATTATAATTTCAGCATTAACATCATAATAAACCATATTATGGGTCCAGAAATAAAAAATACAATATACGTGTGGTTATCAATTTATAGGTTAATGCAAATACATAAAAAGCTTAAGTTCTTGTACTTTCCCTATGGAACGCAATCTCCCATCACCGCTTTCGTAAAGTTATCATCCACGACTAGCAGCGGGGGCGGTGCAATTGCGTTGGTCCGCTGCTCTGTGATCATACAGGCCAGAGGGTAGTTCCAACATATGCATGTATTCTCCGAGTTGGCGTTGGCCATCGTGTAGTTCGTGGCCATTATGGTGGTTCCCGCCAACGCCTCGTCCGTGGTGATTCATAAAATAACCCATGTGCTTGGCGTACGTTTCGGTGAACCTCGTGATTGACGAGGCGATGTCGTCGGCGCCTTTGGTGTTGGCGTTGTTAATTGTCTTGGCCTTCTCGAAGAGAGTTTGGATGTGGTTGTACATCCGTAGAGAAGCGGACGCCTGTGTCTCCACGTCGGTCCACACTCTCATCGACGACGGCATGATGAGTGATTTGGCTTTCGCGTTGATCAAATTGGCCCCCGAATTCAGCGCATATCGGTCATGCAACACCCTCACGTACTCCTCGCAACGGCTACCCTCCACGTACTGCTTAAGAGGAGACGTCTTGTCGGTGGAGGACTGGGTGAGGTACTTGCTCAGGTCGAGGCCATTGCACTGGACCCTGTAAAATTCTCCCATTTTATTTAGTAGTTTCAGCTCTAGATACCGGCCGTTGATGAACACGGGGTTCTCCAGTGAAATCACCAGCGGTTCGGGGTCGATCTCGTGCAGCTCCTCCGCGATCTCTTTCAGCGCCTTGCGGAACACCAGGTCCAGGGACATTTTCTGCGGGTCCCGTTTGCAGCCGGGTTTTAATGCGTGAGTCAGTGAGCTCTCGCGAAGATGTTGGTTGTAGTACAGCGTCCGGTAATCGTAGCCGAAGGATTGCGCTTTGTCACAGAACAGGTAGTTGTAGGGGTCGAAGGTCGGGTAGTCGGTCGGAGGCGGTTTTTGAACGGCGGCGTCCGGACTCACGTACATTATAGACCTGGTCGCCTCTACGAGCTCACGGGTTCTGACGGTGTGCACTAACGTATTCATGGCCACAACGGACTTGGTGCACAGTCCCTTGCCTCGCAAGGTATCTAGCAGGCAACGCTCCAGATCGAGCGGCCTCGGGGGCCTGTGTGTGGTGGTGAACACTGACGACATGGCTGAGACGAGCGATGCTGCTCTCGGGGCGGAATCCGGTCTACGGTTCCGCATCGTCTCGAACAGTTCGTTGGTCACTGCATCGGTCGCTTTTGGTGGATGTTGGGGGCGGGTCCGCGGGTGCTGTGGGCGGGTTCCTTTCGACGTGTTCGCACCGGTCCTTGCAGCCTTGTCTTTGCCACGACGTTTGTCGGAAGACTCCGGGGGACACGGCGGTGGGACTGTGGGAGACCGAGCCGAGAACCTCGACCGGCTCTTACTTCTCTCGTGCGAAAGCTGATTCTTCCGTTTGGGCGAGGGCGATCTCTCAGCCGACGACGACGAAGAGGAGGACGAAGAACTAGTTATGGATGAACGCTTTTTCTTCTTTCCATCGGGCTGGAGGTCGTTTCTGGTAATTTTTTTTGCGGAAACAGGCATCCGCTTCCCACCATGTGGTCGCGGAGGTGGTTCAACAAACCGCTGGCTCTGACTGGAAGAGGACGGTTGGTAGTCTTCCGTTATGGTAAACAGCTCATGTTCCAAGTCATCTGTCAAGGCAACCAATTGAGGGATGTACTGCTCCTGTAAAAGAATACATTAGTTTAATACACGGCAAAACAGTCTATATTTATTCAGAATAATTTCGTCTTCGATATAATTCTTCGATGTTATCCTGATGCTCCCTCAGTCTGTTGAATATTTCCCTTTCTTCTTCCGTCGCTGAAGTCGGACCTGTTGCATTCAGGAACTCCATCACTTTGGATTGGACATTCGTCAAGGATTTTACCTTTATGGTGGGAAACCACAACACAATCGATTTCTAGAATCGATACTTTTCTGATTGTCGTCTGATTCGTACCGTCCCTCTTCTGTATTTTCAAAGGTCGGCTCCGTTCGACATCTCCCAATCGGTGTGGTTTGCCGCGTAGTCTCTGTATGAACACCCGTCTCTCGTCTCTCGCGTCCCATCGACGCGTCATTTTCTATTATCTCGCAGCCAACGGACTGGGTTTCTTCATCATCTGACACGATCTCACCTTCGGAAGCAACTTGTGAATTATCATCATCGGGGTAGTATCCAGGGTGAAATTCCGGCGTATAGTCAAGCCCTCCGGCGTCTTCTCTTTTACTCGACGGATCCATGTTACACGTGTGCAAGACTTCATTAGACGACTGAAGTAGCGCAGCGGAGGAGCGGTTTTATATAGCCTTTTGGTGTTTAAAAAAAAATTAACGTGTCAAGTCGTGTAACCGATACGTGATTCGCGGATAATCCGCAAAACGTAAAGAAAGGCAAAGAAAAACTCGAAATAAGCAAAGTAGGACATTAAATGACTTATAACTAAGTTTTTATTACATTTAAAAGGCTGGAATAAGTTCAAAGTTAACATTACGTACCGGTATTGTATACCGTTACGTAAGCCTATAGTTAATACAGTATCGAGTACAAACAATTTAAAAGTTATTAGTACTGTACATCATAGCTAACTAAAAATATACATAGACGGGAATGAAAATACAATACTGTTCTGTAAATACCCTACTCTAAATAATAAAACTATTTTATATTACATTAACTGCAAATTAATTTGCTTTAAAAAAATCAGTAAGTTTCTTCTGTTTTGTTTTGTTATGGCACTTAACCCTAATTTGTGATCTAAGTTTACGTAATGTAAGATCGTCTGCAACTGTCCCGAAGTCTTCGCCCTCTAAATATTCAATAAGTCGTTCAACGTGTTGTAGAGCTGATTCATGTGAAACACGCGATTGAGGAGGCATCTCTTCTTCTTCATTGTTGTAAATTTCTTCCTCGACTCCCTGAGCTTTGTTAATGATGTCTTCATCACTCAGGAGTTCGTACCCGGGATCGTCAGCATCACAGTTCATCCATTCATTGATGTTTTCGTCATTAACTTGCTCACCCCCTTCGACGGTTCTTGCCAATTGTGCTAAAGCTAATGCGCAATCTACATCAGATTGATCTTGAAGGGCTTCTTCTTCTACACTAATATTGCTGTTTTCTTCACTCGCCATTAGTTTCCTCCATGATTTTTGCAAGGTTGACGATTTTACTGACTTCCAAGCTGCTGCAATGTCGTAAATGCTGTCAAGAATAGAAAAATCTTTCCAGAACGATTTCAGGTCATAACCTAAATTTATTCTTCTTTCTAGTAAATGGGACCTATAATTCTTTTTTGTGGCTGCAATAACTCCTTGATCCATTGGTTGGATCAAAGGAGTTACATTTGGCGGTAAAAACTTTAAAACAATGTTCCCATCAACAGATTTTATCACATTTTCAGCGGGATGTGAAGGGGCGTTATCTACTAATAAAACTGCTTTCAGGGGCAAGTTTTTGGACATAAGATGGTTTTCAACTTGTGGGACAAAGTGTTTTTCAAACCATTCTTTGAAGATTCTTTGGTCCATCCATCCTTTTTTTTTGAGAAAAGTACTGAACAGGGAGGTTTACAGCTCTAGAACCTTTAAAGGACCGTGGTTTTTTGGACTTACCAATAACAACTAAATCTAATTTATGCTCCCCTGAAGCATTGCCACAACAAAGAATTGTGTATCTTTCCTTACTAGATTTGTGCCCTGAAACTTGACGTTCTCTTTCAAAAGCAAGTGTACGTGTCGGCAAACATTTCCAGAACAAACCAGATTCGTCTGCATTATAAATCTGGTCTGGAGTCAGATTTTCAGCAGCAACATACTCCTCAAACTCTGCTTTAAATAGTTCAGCAGCTTCAGTGTCACTGCTGAGTTTGTCACCTTGCAGTGAAATGTCCCTGATGCCATGGCGTTGCTTAAACCTAGTTAACCAACCAGAAGAAGCATTAAGCCTACCTTCGAGGCCAAGCAGTTTGTGAAAATGTTCAGCTTTTGCTGCTAGGACCGGACCTGAGATTGGCGTACCTTCACTCCTTAACTGAGCAATCCACTCAAGTAGTGCAGCGTCTAGGTGTTCATAGGTAGAAAGCTTCATTGCCTTTATCTTTTTCATTGCAGACGACGTTTTAGCACTAGCAGCAAACGACAATAACTTATCTTTTTGTTTAAAGATGTCACGTACGGTCGTTTCTCCAATGCCATATTCTGCACAGAGGTGTTTTTTCAAAACACCGTTTTGTAGTTTTTCTATTATTTCAAGTTTTTGGTTGATTGTTAAAACAACTCTCTTTCGTTTTTCTGACATAGCGAATTAATATAGGCCTACAGTATACTGATAAAAAAAAGTACAAAGGCACACCTAGATAAACAGTTAATAACACACAAGAAAAGACAGTCAATAAGAAATGGCAGAATAGTCAATAACACACGAAAGACACTTCAAAAAGAAACAGCAGAACAGTTGACACACGGAAGGCCAGTCACTAAGAAAAGGTTGAACAGTCAATACACTAACTAATCAACAAAAATACAGATGTTTAGTATAACGCAACAAATGTAAAGTAAACAGTGTAGTGTAGACAATAGGCAGTGACAGACTGATGAGTCATGGCAGATGAGTGACAGTAATGGCTGATGCGCGACAACAATGCGCAGTGACACAAGGGAGTGGAGGTGGCAGTGGTGGAAACACGGTAGGTAGAATAGAAACGGTATGGGCCACGCGCATGTTCCCCCACCACTGACGACGTCAACGGGGCCCACTCGCTGCGGTGCCCAGCTCATAACAACGTTACTAGTGCTCCTTCCCAGCATTGTTTTATTGCGTTCTTGCCATACTCTCCAATACAAATTTCCCGCAAGTCGTATTTTATAACTGAAATGATGTTTTGTCTGCTATTAATTGTTAATAAAAAGCTTTAAAATTTAACGAATATAATATTATCAATACACATTGTGAATAGTACAATAAATTACACTAGGTCTACACTTGGGCCTACATAGCTGCATTGATATGGTGATCCGAATAATATTTTACACATGAAATAATATTATTGTTAGTGAATTGAAATTTTAAATATTACCATCCTAAATGCCTTACAATAATAATATTATAATTAAAACATATAGTTTGTCGTGTCAAACAGTGTGCTTGAAAAGTCCCGGAATGGTTTTATTGTTTTACCATTTCTTGTGAAGCAATGAGACTTGGCATAAATGTATCAATATTACCCACAAATATAGATTTTTTATACAATTTTAAAAAATACGTTAAAGGAAACGTTAGGTTTTAAAACACAAATAGACAAAATAATGCATTAGCAGAGTTATTATGCATTACTTACTCGGTTGAAATTATTGAAGTTTAGCTAGCTTTTTTGACTCTTTTCTTCCACAATTTGTTTTTTTTGTTTCCATAATGTTTCCTCTTGTCACTTTTCTTCTTGTTCATTGCTTTTATCCTGAAGAATGTGCGTGTTCGCACAAAGCAAAGAATTGCATACTCATCTATATTGCAATATTTGGTTTTCAAAACACTAGTCAGAGTTTTCATTACATTGCAGTCTTTATTAAGGCTATTTACACCATGAAAATTGTTAAAGTCGATTTCCATATTTTTCACAGTCCATTCCCATTCTCTGGTCGGTCTCATCAGAGCTCCACGTGATATAGCAGAGCCAATCGTTTTGTGATGGGAAATCTTTCGTTGGATGACCATAAATAAAATTTGATTCCAGTTTTTTTTCTTCTTTACCCTATAGGCTAATATATCCAGCCAGCATTTGAATCAAATCCGTCTTTTCTTTAGTCAAAACATCATATTCATTAGTAGCTACGTTTCCGATATCTCCTGCTATTTCTGGCTCAATAACTCCTATCAACTCATCTTCTTCTTTGTGGGTCAACTTCTAATAAAACTACTAGTTTCACTTTGTTCAACTTTTTCCTCAGAGCCTTTTTCAGCAGCACAATCGAAACTGTTCAATAAATCAACGCTGAGGGTGGATGTCTCTTCACTTTGACAGTTTCCAGTAGCTACAATAGAACTTGCAAAGTGGCCTAAAAGTAAGCTTTTATTCGTTGTCCAACAGCTATCGGTAGAGGGTGGTCATAAAATCGTCCAAGCCCACGAATCAGGGAAAAATACGATTCAAGGATGTCCTGATTGCACCTGGCTGCCATGATGTAGGTAAAAAGCCTTCAGCTCTCAAATCATTGTACAGTCCCTGAATACTCAATATAGAAATAAGAAAGCCATTTTGAAATGGTAACAAGTTGGACTTTCCCAAGACACGCATAGAACTGAACAAATCAAAGAGCTCATTGAGAGCGTGATTTTGCTCTGCTAAATGTAGCCCATAGGCTACCTTTAGTTTGTTGCATGGGTGATTAGGCATTCGCGAATTAAGAACATCAAAGCCATTGTTAATGATCCTAATAAACTTTTACAATGGATTCATTTCCGGGAAAGTTAAATTCAATTGCTGTAGCAACTGTCCCAGAGAGTAGCTCTGCGGCTTTTTCTTACATTTTGCCTCTCGGTACCTGACAAAAGTATATGAGAGGTGGAAATTTTGTAAGCAAACTTCAAATCCTTTTCATGTTGTAGTTCAACGAGTTTAGAAAAAATTTCTTTTGAAACTACTTCGCCAGATTTCAATTGATAACCATGATCCAATAAATGGTTTCCTACAAAGTTTAAGCAAATGTGGAACATCAAAAAACGCCCAAATTTGACGAGTGCGTCAATTGGATTTTTTAAACTAGTTACTTTGGCCAGTATAATACCCAAGGTTTTCATAAGCTTTTGGTTAGATGGTCCCATGTCACTTACAAAGGCCCTTACTCGAAAACCTGTAGCTTCCACCTTTGCAATGGTTTCAAACAAAAGTGCCTTATCTACAGGTCGGTCAAAATCATAAAAAACGGGTTGCTTCCACTTACCTACTATGCTTCTGACCACAATCACTTGTACCATGGAATATGGACCCAAAATTCGATCTTCCACATTATCATAACATAAGTCCAGAGTTGACCTTCATTTCATCGTAACATAAAAAACCACGTTTCTTTTCAAAATCACTAAACACGTTAACTTGAGTTTCCATAACTTTTAAACTCATATCAATGAAACCTGGTTTTTTATAGAAAAGTGACTTAGCCGACGTATTAATAGTAGTCTCACTTGGCAGTGGGTGCTTTAACACATCTCTAACGAATGAAAATGCCTTTTTTGAAATACATCTTAAATGTAATTGCCTTTGAGACATCCTCTTGGCTCCAACTCCTACACTGACCTTGCAAAATATACTGTTGTTGTGATTTTGTAAAAAGAGATTCATATGACTTAAGTTTATTTTCCCAACACGGAAATTTTTGCAATTGCTTCGGCTAATTGCTTATTCAAACAATAAATTATATTCTGATTCACTTTTGTCGTTTACTATAAGGTTTCATCATTGGTTTGATTCTGGAATCGCATCAGACGGTTTCATCTATGTTGGCGATCTCACAAAAAATGTTACTAATTTGTTTTTTTGTTTCCCTACTTTCAACTCGTTTTAATCGTGAGATTGCACGTTCATTTAAATTTGACAGACCAAAGAAAGGAACTGCTGTGTTCTTTAAAATCCTTCTACTTTTCGTATTTAATAACTCAGATTTTTAAGTCTCGCTCGAAATCATGTTCCCCAAAATGGGCTGAGCATACTTTGGCGTTATCGACGTTAAATTCATCGGCCCTTTTGCATGCATTTAACCCATTGTTTTCTTAAATCAATATCCGTAGGGAAACGATGAAGAAAGATATTCCCGTTTCTTTAGAATGTCTTGAATGGTTTGAACAACCAGCTACTGCACAACACGGCATTATTATTATTACATTTCACTAGGCCAACACATAGTCACATACGGTACTTTTAACAAAAATTAAGACTGTAAATAACTTAAAACTTAAATATATCAACATCAAACGCACTATAGACACTTCACTCAGCCTACTGTCAGACACAATGACAAAAAACGCGGGAAACATACAGCCGAATGACAGCCGGAAACAGACAGTAGCTTGTAGTTCCACGTAACCAGGTAGCGGTGAAGTCGGCGCTGGGCCCCGTTGACGTCACATGCTACTGCGCATCCTCCTCGCGACCCCTACCGTGTCTATTCTACCTACCGTGGGTGGAAATGCTTGGGAAGTGAGACGGGAGGCAAATAAGTGGAGGGGAGCAGACTGAGCTGGGTGCCTGCCCGCCTGCCAGACGAGTCACACCGCCACTCTCACTGCTACACATCACGCGTCGCCAACACAACTTACGTCTTCAAATAACTGTCTATACAGTACATTATGTAGTTAATATTCCACCATATTACTTATTACTTAGTTATTAATTCATTTATCACTAATATGCATACAGTAAGTACAGTACAAAGGCTATCGTTCGCGGATCGTGGATAATGCGCAAAGCGGATAACCCGCCCGCGGATAATCGGGAGTTGTCTGTATAATATAGTAAAACTAAATACAAAACCCTTAACGTGTATTTCTGATTAAGCTGTTTAACATCTCTGAATTATTTTTAAAAGATGACAATTGTAACTAACAGTTGGCAAAACTAAATATTTTATAGAGAAAGTGTGTGGTTGGCAGAAAAGCCACAATGTGCTGCACGATGATTTCCTTTTTCTGTTTGTCGACGTGAAGATCTTTAGTAACAAAGGCGTGTGCACGCTCGTGAGTATTCACGAAACTGTTGGATTTAACGCTTTAAGAGGCTTCCTACCAGAGTTAGTTTTATGTGAGAAATAACATAATAACTTCAGTTGTAGCTCACAGACTGGGCAAACGGTTTGAAAGTGTTAGACGATCTTGCAAAAGAAATTTCAATTTTCAACAAAGAGATAGGACGTTGAAGTAGCATTTCTACAAAACAACACTTGTAACCGTACAAATTCTATTTTTCTTAAAACGAAGTCTCCCGTGAAATTTCCTGAAAAAAATTTCATTATAAATGAGCAGAGGAGGCGGTTCGGCTACGTTGGCCGGCTGCGCCCGAATCATTATCGCAAGTGGATAGCTTGAACAGATGGGGTTTACCGGGTTGGTGTTGGCCATCGCGTACGACGTGGCCATTATCCCGTTACACTGAAACACTTCTTCTGAGGCGATGCCGAATCACATCCACGCGAACAGTTCGCTCGCCTTCAGGGCCCGCGCAAAAACTCCTGATGCTCCCTCATAAACCGTGCCATCTGCTTTCGTACGCGTGACTGAATTTCATTATTAGTTCAACGTTCACCTCGGCCTCTCTGCTCGCTTCTTCGAACAGGGGTTCCATGTGGTTGTAGATCCGTAACGAGGTGGACGCCTGCGTTTCTACGTCCGTCCAAAAACTCATGGACAATGGCATGATGAGCGATTCGGAACTTGGGTTGACGAGATCTACCCCCGACTTCAGTAGGTAGCGGTCGTGCAGTACCCGTACGTACTGTTCGCAACGGCTGCCTTCGACGTACTCCTTAAGCGGAGACGTCGTGTCCGCGGACGACTGTGTCGGGTATTTGCTCAAATCGAGGCCGACGCAGTGGACACTGTAGAACTCCCCCAACTTCTGTAACAGGCTCAGCTCCAGGTACCGCCCGCTTACGAAACCCGGGTTCTCTAGGGACACCACCACATTGACGAGGATGATGCAATCCAACGCCAGACAATTTTCGCCGGGATGGTGTTCAAAACGACCTCAACGTTTAACGTGGTTTGTCGATCCCTCTTCTTTTTTGTGTAACAAGGAAACTGTCGTATTTACTTCTATAGGATTCTGCGACAATTCTGTGGAGCGGGTGCAAGAAGTAACACTAAGGAAGTTCGACAGACAGGCTGACACGAATTCGGTGTTACGGACAGGATTCAATACAAACAGTATGGCGGGAGAAAAAAAACGACCCGTCATACCTTTGTACCGTTCGTACCGGAGAACATATTTATACCAGATGCAGGGACACACCATGCCGAAGAGCGCCAAGTGTTTTGTAGATCTGACCGGACCACGTCCCAACTCCGTGTACGTGGCCGTAAGCAGGTTTCAAAACAGCGCCTCGATCGATGCGATTGTACTTCCAGAATGGTTCGATGTATTTACGAAGGAAAATAACTAAAGAGTTGTTATACTTTATTTGGTCGTTGTACTATATTCTCGTTCGTTTTTCTCAGAGACTTCTTTATTGTTGTTTTCACAAACGACTTTGAACTAAATAATAATACTTCAAGCAATTGGCGTTATAATTCACCTCTTTCGTTTATTCTCGTATCGACCGTTTAGAGTACTAAAACATATATGTGCATACATTTTTCAACAACACCAGAATCCAAACTCCCTGGTGTTTATAATTTTATGATCAAATGACATTTTCGTGTTGATTATACCTGTACTTTCACTCTAAACACGATATGGTACAGGTCAATAGAAAATAACTCTTTATACAAAAGAACGTTCATTGTCATACAGAACGAATTATTAAAACTCAACACGAAAGCCTTAAATCCCATTTTCTTGGAGCGAACTCTTCCGCCACCATCGAAAATGGGCAATGGAGGCAGTTCCTCAAAGAATAATTTCATCTTATGAACGATTCTCCTTTACCCTTTCTTTCAATACCAATGATAAATGTAGAGACTATAATTATTTGTACAAAAATTACCGATTCTGGCGTTTGTGACATCCACTGCATAATAAAACCTGTCATTATCCGCTACAGTACTAAAAATCACTCTGGCACTAAAAGGGTTAAGTTATAGTTTAATGAAATAAACCCTCCAGTTATACTTTTCGTGTCGATGTGACCAGTATTTCACACAGCAGATACCTGGATGAGGATTACAACACCCAGGTCAAGAAAATACAATTTATACGAAGGGACATTTATTAACATATATAATATAGTAAAACTAAATACAAAACCCTTAACGTGTATTTCTGATTAAGCTGTTTTAACATCTCTTAATTATTTTTAAAAGATGACAATTGTAACTAACAGTTGGCAAAACTAAATATTTTATAGAGAAAGTGTGTGGTTGGCAGAAAAGCCACAGTGTGCTGCACGATGATTTCCTTTTTCTGTTTGTCGACGTGAAGATCTTTAGTAACAAAGGCGTGTGCACGCTCGTGGAGTATTCACGAAACTGTTGGATTTAACGCTTTAAGAGGCTTCCCACCAGAGTTAGTTTTATGTGAGAAATTCATAATAACTTCAGTTGTAGCTCACAGACTGGGCAAACGGTTTGAAAGTGTTAGACGATCTTGCAAAAGAAATTTCAATTTTCAACGAAGAGATAGGACGTTGAAAGTAGCATTTCTACAAAACAACACTTGTAACCGTACAAATTCTATTTTTCTTAAAACGAAGTCTCCCGTGAAATTTCCTGAAAAAAATTTCATTATAAATGAGCAGAGGAGGCGGTTCGGCTACGTTGGCCGGCTGCGCCCGAATCATTATCGCAAGTGGATAGCTTGAACAGATGGGGTTTACCGGGTTGGTGTTGGCCATCGCGTACGACGTGGCCATTATCCCGTTACACTGAAACACTTTTTCTGAGGCGATGCCGAAGCACATCCACGCGAACAGTTCGCTCGCCTTCAAGGCCCGCGCAAAAACTCCTGGTGCTCCCTCATAAACCGTGCCATCTGCTTTCCGTACGCGTGGCCGAATTTCATTATTAGTTCAACGTTCACCTCGGCCTCTCTGCTCGCTTCTTCGAAAAGGGGTTCCATGTGGTTGTAGATCCGTAACGAGGTGGACGCCTGCGTTTCTACGTCCGTCCAAACTCTCATGGACAATGGCATGATGAACGATTCGGGACTTGGGTTGACGAGATCTACCCCCGACTTCAGTAGGTAGTGGTCGTGCAGTACCCGTACGTACTGTTCGCAACGGCTGCCTTCGACGTACTCCTTAAGCGGAGACGTCGTGTCCGCGGACGACTGTGTCGGGTATTTGCTCAAATCGAGGCCGACGCAGTGGACACTGTAGAACTCCCCCAATTTATGTAACAGTGTCAGCTCCAGGTACCGCCCGCTTACGAAACCCGGGTTCTCTAAGGACACCACCACATTGACGAGGATGATGCAATCCAACGCCAGACAATTTTCGCCGGGATGGTATTCAAAATGACCTCAACGTTTAACGTGGTTTGTCGATCCCTCTTCTTTTTTGTGTAACAAGGAAACTGTCGTATTTACTTCTATAGGATTCTGCGGCAATTCTGTGGAGCGGGTGCAAGAAGTAACACTAAGGAAGTTCGACAGACAGGCTGACACGAATTCGGTGTTACGGACAGGATTCAATACAAACAGTATGTCGGGAGAAAAAAACGACCCGTCATACCTTTGTACCGTTCGTACCGGAGAACATATTTATACCAGATGCAGGGAAACACCATGCCGAAGAGCGCCAAGTGTTTTGTAGATCTGACCGGACCACGTCCCAACTCCGTGTACGTGGCCGTAAGCAGGTTTCAAAACAGCGCCTCGATCGAAGCGATTGTACTTCCAGAATGGTTCGATGTATTTACGAAGGAAAATAACTAAAGAGTTGTTATACTTTATTTGGTCGTTGTACTATATTCTCGTTCGTTTTTCTCAGAGACTTCTTTATTGTTGTTTTCACAAACGACTTTGATCTAAATAATAATACTTCAAGCAATTGGCGTTATAATTCACCTCTTTCGTTTATTCTCGTATCGACCGTTTAGAGTACTAAAACATATATGTGCATACATTTTTCAACAACACCAGAATCCAAACTCCCTGGTGTTTATAATTTTATGATCAAATGACATTTTCGTGTTGATTATACCTGTATTTTCACTCTAAACACGATATAGTACAGGTCAATAGAAAATAACTCTTTATAAAAAAGAACGTTCATTGTCATACAGAACGAATTATTAAAACTCAACACGAAAGCCTTAAATCCCATTTTCTTGGAGCGATCTCTTCCGCCACCATCAAAAATGGGCAATGAAGGCAGTTCCTCTAATAATAATTTCATCTTATGAACGATTCTCCTTTACCCTTTCTTTCAATACCAATGATAAATGTAGAGACTATAATTATTTGTACAAAAATTACCGATTCTGGCGTTTGTGACATCCACTGCATAATAAAACCTGTCATTATCCGCTACAGTACTAAAAATCACTCTGGCACTAAAAGGGTTAAGTTATAGTTTAATGAAATAAACCCTCCAGTTATACTTTTCGTGTCGATGTGACCAGTATTTCACACAGCAGATACCTGGATGAGGATTACAACACCCAGGTCAAGAAAATACAATTTATACGAAGGGACATTTATTAACATATATAATATAGTAAAACTAAATACAAAACCCTTAACGTGTATTTCTGATTAAGCTGTTTTAACATCTCTTAATTATTTTTAAAAGATGACAATTGTAACTAACAGTTGGCAAAACTAAATATATTTATAGAGAAAGTGTGTGGTTGGCAGAAAAGCCACAGTGTGCTGCACGATGATTTCCTTTTTCTGTTTGTCGACGTGAAGATCTTTAGTAACAAAGGCGTGTGCAACGCTCGTGGAGTATTCACGAAACTGTTGGATTTAACGCTTTAAGAGGCTTCCCACCAGAGTTAGTTTTATGTGAGAAATTCATAATAACTTCAGTTGTAGCTCACAGACTGGGCAAAACGGTTTGAAAGTGTTAGACGATCTTGCAAAAGAAATTTCAATTTTTCAACGAAGAGATAGGACGTTGAAAGTAGCATTTCTAACAAAACAACACATGTAACCGTACAAATTCTATTTTTCTTAAAACGAAGTCTCCCGTGAAATTTCCTGAAAAAAATTTCATTATAAATGAGCAGAGGAGGCGGTTCGGCTACGTTGGCCGGCTGCGCCCGAATCATTATCGCAAGTGGATAGCTTGGAACAGATGGGGTTTTTACCGGTTTGGTTGGTGTTGGCCATCGCGTACGACGTGGCCATTATCCCGTTACACTGAAACACTTCTTCTGAGGCGATGCCGAAGCACATCCACGCGAACAGTTCGCTCGCCTTCAAGGCCCGCGCAAAAAACTCCTGGTGCTCCCTCATAAACCGTGCCATCTGCTTTCCGTAACGCGGTGGCCGAATTTCATTATTAGTTCAACGTTCACCTCGGCCTCTCTGCTCGCTTCTTCGAAAAGGGGTTCCATGTGGTTGTAGATCCGTAACGAGGTGGACGCATGCGTTTCTACGTCCGTCCAAACTCTCATGGACAATGGCATGATGAACGATTCGGGACGTGGGTTGACGAGATCTACTACCCCCGACTTCAGTAGGTAGTGGTCGTGCAGTACCCGTACGTACTGTTCGCAACGGCTGCCCTTCGACGTACTCCTCTTAAGCGGAGACGTCGTGTCCGCGGACGACTGTGTCGGGTATTTGCTCAAATCGAGGCCGACGCAGTGGACACTGTAGAACTCCACCCAATTTATGTAACAGTGTCAGCTCCAGGTACCGCCCGCTTACGAAAACCCGGGTTCTCTAAGGACACCACCACATTGACGAGGATGATGCAATCCAACGCCAGACAATTTTCGCCGGGATGGTATTCAAAAATGACCTCAAACGTTTAACGTGGTTTGTCGATCCCTCTTCTTTTTTGTGTGTAACAAGGAAACTGTCGTATTTACTTCTATACGGGATTCTGCGGCAATTCTGTGGAGCGGGTGCAAGAGTAACACTAAGGAAGTTCGGACAGACAGGCTGAAACACGAATTCGGTGTGTTACGGACAGGATTCAATACAAACAGTATGTCGGGAGAAAAAAACGACCCGTCATACCTTTGTACCGTTCGTACCGGAGAACATATTTATACCAGATGCAGGGAACACCATGCCGAAGAGCGCCAAGTGTTTTGTAGATCTGACCGGACCACGTCCCCAACTCGTGTACGTGGCCGTAAGCAGGTTTCAAAACAGCGCCTCGATCGAAGCGATTGTACTTCCAGAATGGTTCGATGTATTTACGAAGGAAAATAACTAAAGAGTTGTTATACTTTATTTGGTCGTTGTACTATATTCTCGTTCGTTTTTCTCAGAGACTTCTTTATTGTTGTTTTTCACAAATCGACTTTGATCTAAATAATAATACTTCAAGCAATTGGCGTTATAATTCACCTCTTTTCGTTTATTCTCGTATCGACCGTTTAGAGTACTATAAACATATATGTGCATACATTTTTCAACAACACCAGAATCCAAACTCCCTGGTGTTTATAATTTTATGATCAAATGACATTTTCGTGTTGATTATACTGTATTTTTCACTCTAAACACGATATAGTACAGGTCAATAGAAAAATAACTCTTTATAAAAAAGAACGTTCATTGTCCATACAGAACGAATTATTAAAACTCAACACGAAAGCTTAAATCCCATTTTTCTTGGAGCGATCTCTTCCGCCCACCATCAAAAATGGGCAATGAAGGCAAGTTCCTCTAATAATAATTTCATCTTATGAACGATTCTCCTTTACCCTTTCTTTCAATACCAATGATAAATGTAGAGACTATAATTATTTGTACAAAAATTACCGATTCTGGCGTTTGTGACATCCACTGCATAATAAAACCTGTCATTATCCGCTACAGTACTAAAAATCACTCTGGCACTAAAGGGTTAAGTTATAGTTTAATGAAATAAACCCTCCAGTTATACTTTTCGTGTCGATGTGACCAGTATTTCACACTGCAGATTACCTGGATGAGGATTCACAACACCCAGGTCAAGAAAATACAATTTATACGAAGGGACATTTATTAAACATATATAATATAGTAAAACTAAATACACAAAACCCTTAACGTGTATTTCTGATTAAGCTGTTTTAACATCTCTTAATTATTTTTCAAAAGATGACAATTGTAACTAACAGTTGGCAAACTAAATATTTTATAGAGAAAGTGTGTGGTTGGCAGAAAAGCCACAGTGTGCTGCACGATGATTTCCTTTTTCTGTTTGTCGACGTGAAGATCTTTAGTAACAAAGGCGTGTGCACGCTCGTGGAGTATTCACGAAACTGTTGGATTTATTTAACGCTTTAAGAGGCTTACCCACCAGAGTTAGTTTATGTGAGAAATTCATAATAACTTCAGTTGTAGCTCACAGACTGGGCAAACGGTTTGAAAGTGTTAGACGATCTTGCAAAAGAAATTTCCAATTTTCAACGAAGAGTGATAGGACGTTGAAAGTAGCATTTCTACAAAACAACACTTGTAACCGTACAAATTCTATTTTTCTTAAAACGAAGTCTCCCGTGAAATTTCCTGAAAAAAAATTTCATTATAAATGAGCAGAGGAGGCGGTTCGGCTACGTTGGCCGGCTGCGCCCGAATCATTATCGCAAGTGGATAGCTTGAACAGATGGGGTTTACCGGGTTGGTGTTGCCATCGCGTACGACGTGGCCATTATCCCGTTACACTGAAACACTTCTTCTGAGGTGATACCGAAGCACATCCACGCGAACAGTTCGCTCGCCTTCAGGGCCCGCGCAACAAAAACTCCTGATGCTCCCTCATAAACCGTGCCATCTGCTTTCCGTACGCGTGGCCGAATTTCATTATTAGTTCAACGTTCACCTCGGCCTCTCTGCTCGCTTCTTCGAACAGGGGTTCCATGTGGTTGTAGATCCGTAACGAGGTGGACGCCTGCGTTTCTACGTCCGTCCAAACTCTCATGGACGATGGCATGCTGAGCGATTCGAAGTCTCCCGTGAAATTTCCTGAAAAATAATTTCATTATTAGAGGAGGCGGTAAAAATCAACCTTTACAACCTACCTTCACTAACGTACCTGGTTTTAGCATTAGATTTTGTTATATTTATTATCGTTATTATTTATCTGACATATTCTAACCATCGGGCCCCTTTACAGCCTCTCGGTTTTTTTTTTGTTATTTAGTTTTAGTCCTCCATTCACTGCTGTCGTTTTTTTTCTTATTGTCTTAATGTGATAATGTTATTTGACACAGCGATCCGCTATTTATTCCTTGCACTGATAACGTGACACCATATTTTAAAAGGTTGGTGTCCGTTAACCCTACGGGCATTGATAACCTGCGTGTTTTATGCCCTTATTATAAAAAAATAAATAAATAAAAAAAAACGAACAAAACTCTGTTGGACGACCCGTTAGAAACGGTACTCAGCAGACTGTCGAGTGTGCGTATTCCGATATCATCGTATCCCTCGGTGTGGTTCGCTGCTGTGGCTGTTCTTGAGTATTCCCTGACTAAACCGCACTCTTTTACATAATCGTGGCGGTGACTCATTGTATTGGTGGAACCTGTCTCCATGTCGCACTATAGGTTCCCCGAAGAATGTCCATCCGGCCGTGTCCGTTTCATTCCGTGGCGGTGGTGATTTCGAGTAGTGGTGCTTCCTATCTTGTCGGTCGTCATAAGTTCCGATCGTTGTCGTCGGCAGCTCTCTGTACTCGCATTTACTTTCTCGCAAACGTCAGCTTCACAGGATATATTTTCCGGCCGTGTCCGTTTCATTCCGTGGCGGTGGTGATTTTCGAGTAGTGGCGCCTTCCTATCTTGTCGGTTGTCATAAGTTCTGATCGTTGTCGTCGGCTGCTCTCAGTACTGGCATTTACTTTCTCGCCGAACGTCAGCTGCACAGGATATTTGTCCGGCCGTGACCGTTTCATTTAAATTTTGAATTTAATGAAAACTTTAACTTTAAATTCACTTCAAACTTTAAATTTTGAAAAGAATTTTAATCTTAAACTCAACCTTCCTACCGAAAATTCAATACGGCAAGAGTAGGCTAATCACTTCTACACGAACTTCTCTCTCTGAGCACACAAGCAAAGAATCCCCTGAAAACGTGGTTGAATCCACCGGAAGGATCTAGAAATCCCTCCCACCATCTAATCAACCTAACATTGGCCAATCAAAATTGAGCAAACACAATGTCTGAACTGGATGGTACCTATCCAACCCAGACCTGTATCCTATGCTCAATACCTAGAGACAAAAGGAAGTTTCTAGGCATTCCTCGAACCCGAATCGACAAGAAATTCAGTACTGCTGGAAGGATCACAATCTTACAATTCACTTATTATATTAATTCACAATTCTCTTAATTAAAATTAATTATAAAGATTCCTATAAATAATTAAATAATATAGGAAGCATCCTATAGATACTGACATTGAAATCCCTGTTGGAGAGATTAAATAGCAATATACCAATATTTCCAGTATAGTCTGCATCGATCACGCCTGCGCCTACGTGTATGCCATGTTTTAATGCTAGACCTGATCTAGGTGATATACGACCATAACAACCAGTTGGTAAAACTAAAGCTATATTAGTTTTAACTAGTTTTCTATCTCATTTTCGGACAACGATGTTCTCCCCACTCCGCTAATCAAATCCGGCTGCGTTTAGTGCACATTTTTCAGGTGGAAATCCATTTTCATCCAGAAGAATGAATTTCAAATCTAAAAAAAGAATACATTTTACATATAAATTAAGTATTATCTTATGTAACAAACCCATCTTTTTTCGTATCCTATTATCAAAGCCATCTTTTTTTCATAAGATATACAATCTTGTTTCACATTTTGTATTTTTAACATATTTTGCCCTACGGTTGTTAAAATTGAATTTATTGAGTCTAAAATTTTTTTATCTGATTGATTGTCTTTCGTATTAAGTACAAAATAACCTTTTTTTGATACTTTTTGCCAATACATTTTTTCGTTCTTACATTTTTTTTAAATCTTTGACGTCTGTGATTTCAATTTTTACCAAATGTGTTCCAGTTTCACCTGGAGTAGTTATTTTTTTCCTTTCATTCTCGCATTGATATTGTGGGCTAGTTGTTGAGATATAAAAATAGACTTACTTTCGTTTTTTTTAGACTGAATAATTTAGCAAAGTCATCATTATAATTATCATCATATTCAGAATTAGATGATGATGGTGAGCTAAATGAAACAGCTTTTTTAAACCGTTTGGTTCCTTTTTGATTAGAATTTTCTTAAACTTGTTATCATTTTCAATTTTTTTAACTCCCTGTACTAATTCAATTAATTTGTTCCGTCCAATATCTTGTACTCTTTGAATAAGATTCAAAGGAAAACTCATTGAACAATGTTTTTTAATTACAGATTCAAAAATAGACATTATATTTTCACAATTTTGTTCTTCAAGTAAAGAATAAATTTTTTTATCCTGAGATAGATCACCAGAAATCATATAGTTAATAATGTATCGCATAAATTTTGGAAAATCCACAAAAGATGAACGGCAACAGGACTCATGATAATTTCTTTTGATTTTTGGAGTTTTCCAACCAGTTGCTGCCAGGTATCCAGACTCCTAAACCCTATCATATATAGATTTTCTATTATTTGTGATAGCGTAAGTACAGTTAAAACCGATTGTACCGTACCAGATGAAGACTGTTGCTGCTGCTGTTGAATTGAAAATTGAGATGGTGTTGTTGAAGGTTGCTGCTGGCGATCTTGTTCAGTTTTCAAAGGTTGTTGTTGTTGTGGCTGCGTGAGTAGCTGCCTTAGTATTGACGCGTTCTGTGATCCTGACGAATTTGATGTTAAATCCACAATCTGCGACTCCATTGCTAAAACAGCATTTAAAAATATAATAGTAATATGAAGAGCTATATTTGTATAAAATCATATGTTGTTCAAATTAAATTCGGGTTTCTTAAAATTGATTAAAATAATATTAGATTTATTAGATTTAGTGTAAATTTTCAGATGACAAATCCATTACAATCAATACATGTAATATTTATAATAAACATGAATGAGAGACAACTATATTTTAACCAGAAACAAGTATATTAGTGATTAACAAAAATTAAATTTCAATTTTGTTTTAATTCAAATTGATTTTTTACCTTTTAGCACCATTAAAAATAATTCATTAGGTTGTCCTGGATTTTTTAGATTCGCATTTCTTAAATTAATATTAATTTACAGCATTCTTAAAACATTGTGGACAAAAGCTTTTGATCTGACCTAAATACCATCTAGATGCATGAATTGTTAAATCTTTATTGTTTAGGGCTCTGCTTATAACTAATATTCAACAATTTAATTAATTTTAATTTAAAATAAAGAAACAAATAAACTAAAACATATCACCCACCTGTATATGAGTGTCGATAGCTTGGAATCTTGCTAACAAGTCAGACACTGGCGCTAGTCATCTTGCTGGACTATTTATAAAAGCTAAACGTATGACGTAAGCTCGTGCTCTCTCTCTCTCTCTCTCTCTCTCTCTCTCTCTCTCTCTCTCTCTCTCTCTCTCTCTCTCTCTCTCTCTCTCTCTCTCTCTCTCTTCCTCTCCCTGCTCCAGCCACTTATCCATTAACAAGTACTCACAACTATTTTACTTATACTGTTTTACAAAATTTACTCTTTTTTATTTTTATATTTAACTTAAATACTATTTAAAGTTAAATCCTTTCCAAAAACATTCGCAATTTTGTGGTATAACACAAGCTATACCCTCATCTTTATCTTTCACTAACAAAACTGTTTCATCAGTATTCATTTGTAAATCAATTCTGTTCTGTAATATACATTTATTTATTGAAATGTAATTAAAATTATTAATTTCACAGTACAAATGTTTTATCGGTAAAATAAACTGAGATGTATCAGCTTTCTGTAATATAATTATGATTTGAAACAAAATCTGCAACAATAACACCTTTCTGTGTACAAAAAGTTACAAAATATAAATATAAACCGTACATAGATGTTACGTATTCTAAATTATCTTTACAATTTTTGTACAAAAAATATAATTATTTATATGTACTTCCTACAATCTTTTTCACACGTTCCTTGTAACGACCAACTTTTCTACAATTTATTATTTAAGAGCGTATTTTCCCACACTCCTTGTGGAAAAAAACTATAGGATGTGTGTAATGCAATATCAGATTCTCACTTTTTTTTGGAGAGGTTGTTGATACTTAGCCACATCGTTAAAGAAAGGCCAAACCAATATGAAGAAAACTCCTACACCACGATAACTCCTTGGGGAATTACAACAGGAGAGTTAAAACTGCAGAATATTGAAACAATAGTAGGCCTATATTTATTTTCTAAACACAAAAGGAAAATATTACGAAACAGAGATTACAATGTTATGTTTATTTACAAAACACTAATTTAATAGTACTTTCATTTACAAACTATTCATAAACAACAAAAATATAGGACCGATAATAAATACATACGCTCGTCGATTCCTGGAGAACAGACAACAACCAGTGGTGAATCGGTGTTTAACACAGCGAATCGTGCAATGTCTTTCGGGTTGACGTAGGACTTCGAGTGACTTCTCTTTCTCAGCTATCTTTCCATGGCCGCGTCCGCCGACTGTCTACGACGAACACCCACCGTTTGCGTTCTAAGTCGTATGGAACACCGACACCCTCGCACCAAAAGTTGGAACTCGCAGCGGCGAATCCGTAGCAGGGGTCGTGTTCCACCAAAGCGTTTACGAACAAAACTCTGTTGGACGACCCGTTGGAAACGGTACTCAGCAGACTGTCGAGTGTGCGTATTCCGATATCATCGTATCCCTCGTGTGGTTCGCTGCTGTGGCTGTTCTTGAGTATTCCCTGACTAAACCGCACTCTTTTACATGTTCGTGGCGGTGACTCATTGTATTGGTGGAACCTGTCTCCATGTCGCACTACAGGTTCCTCGAAGAATGTCCATCCGGCCGTGTCCGTTTCATTCCGTGGCGGTGGTGATTTCGAGTAGTGGCGCTTCCTATCTTGTCGGTCGTCATAAGTTCCGATCGTTGGCGTCGGCTGCTCTCTGTACTCGCATTTTTTTCTAGCCGAACGTCAGCTCCATAGGATATTTGTCTTGACAGTGTCCGTTTTTAATCGATTGCCAGATTGAATCTCTTGTCATTGAACTTGACTGGTGGTGGCGTCGTCTTCCAGGGCGTGTGGTTCAATGGACGGAGGACGTTTTTCCGTGGGTTTCTCCGTCCACCGCGGGTACCCCCGGAGTTTCGTGAGACATTTTAGTTCATGGATTTGAGCTTTGCTCAATTTAAAAAAATAACTTTTGTCGTAGCGACAAAATACAAGATCTTGCAATGTAATCTCCATCGTACGGTACACTTTTAATTTGTTTTAAAGTACATGGATAAGTTATATAATTAAAATTATTAATTATAGATGTATATCTCTCATCAATACGTTCTTTATGATTGCCTTGAACATAACGAGCTAGAATCGACCATTGAAAAAAATTTATTATCGTTTATATTTTGTGGATTAATAATTGCTTTTTTATTTCTAATATATTTTGGAGGATTAATGTAAGAAGATCCTCCCAATGGTCTATATTTAGTAAACCGTAGAAGAATTCCATGTACAGAATGTAAAGTCCAACCACTGCCTTTTCCTAAATATAAGCTATTCCTAATTTACAACTTCAACAGGAAAATATCATCAAGCAATTTTTTATTTAAATATTAAATTATAACTTTCACAGTACCTCACACATCTCCTGAAGACTTCACCAACTAAAAAAATAACTGTTATAGATCAATTAATTTAAACTTCAAACTTTAAATTTTGAAAAGAATTTTAATCTTAAACTCAACCTTCCTACCGAAAATTCAATACGGCAAGAGTAGGCTAATCACTTCTACACGAACTTCTCTCTCTGAGCACACAAGCAAAGAATCCCCTGAAAACGTGGTTGAATCCACCGGAAGGATCTAGAAATCCCTCCCACCATCTAATCAACCTAACATTGGCCAATCAAAATTGAGCAAACACAATGTCTGAACTGGATGGTACCTATCCAACCCAGACCTGTATCCTATGCTCAATACCTAGAGACAAAAGGAAGTTTCTAGGCATTCCTCGAACCCGAATCGACAAGAAATTCAGTACTGCTGGAAGGATCACAATCTTACAATTCACTTATTATATTAATTCACAATTCTCTTAATTAAAATTAATTATAAAGATTCCTATAAATAATTAAATAATATAGGAAGCATCCTATAGATACTGACATTGAAATCCCTGTTGGAGAGATTAAATAGCAATATACCAATATTTCCAGTATAGTCTGCATCGATCACGCCTGCGCCTACGTGTATGCCATGTTTTAATGCTAGACCTGATCTAGGTGATATACGACCATAACAACCAGTTGGTAAAACTAAAGCTATATTAGTTTTAACTAGTTTTCTATCTCATTTTCGGACAACGATGTTCTCCCCACTCCGCTAATCAAATCCGGCTGCGTTTAGTGCACATTTTTCAGGTGGAAATCCATTTTCATCCAGAAGAATGAATTTCAAATCTAAAAAAAGAATACATTTTACATATAAATTAAGTATTATCTTATGTAACAAACCCATCTTTTTTCGTATCCTATTATCAAAGCCATCTTTTTTTCATAAGATATACAATCTTGTTTCACATTTTGTATTTTTAACATATTTTGCCCTACGGTTGTTAAAATTGAATTTATTGAGTCTAAAATTTTTTTATCTGATTGATTGTCTTTCGTATTAAGTACAAAATAACCTTTTTTTGATACTTTTTGCCAATACATTTTTTCGTTCTTACATTTTTTTTAAATCTTTGACGTCTGTGATTTCAATTTTTACCAAATGTGTTCCAGTTTCACCTGGAGTAGTTATTTTTTTCCTTTCATTCTCGCATTGATATTGTGGGCTAGTTGTTGAGATATAAAAATAGACTTACTTTCGTTTTTTTTTAGACTGAATAATTTAGCAAAGTCATCATTATAATTATCATCATATTCAGAATTAGATGATGATGGTGAGCTAAATGAAACAGCTTTTTTAAACCGTTTGGTTCCTTTTTGATTAGAATTTTCTTAAACTTGTTATCATTTTCAATTTTTTTAACTCCCTGTACTAATTCAATTAATTTGTTCCGTCCAATATCTTGTACTCTTTGAATAAGATTCAAAGGAAAACTCATTGAACAATGTTTTTTAATTACAGATTCAAAAATAGACATTATATTTTCACAATTTTGTTCTTCAAGTAAAGAATAAATTTTTTTATCCTGAGATAGATCACCAGAAATCATATAGTTAATAATGTATCGCATAAATTTTGGAAAATCCACAAAAGATGAACGGCAACAGGACTCATGATAATTTCTTTTGATTTTTGGAGTTTTCCAACCAGTTGCTGCCAGGTATCCAGACTCCTAAACCCTATCATATATAGATTTTCTATTATTTGTGATAGCGTAAGTACAGTTAAAACCGATTGTACCGTACCAGATGAAGACTGTTGCTGCTGCTGTTGAATTGAAAATTGAGATGGTGTTGTTGAAGGTTGCTGCTGGCGATCTTGTTCAGTTTTCAAAGGTTGTTGTTGTTGTGGCTGCGTGAGTAGCTGCCTTAGTATTGACGCGTTCTGTGATCCTGACGAATTTGATGTTAAATCCACAATCTGCGACTCCATTGCTAAAACAGCATTTAAAAATATAATAGTAATATGAAGAGCTATATTTGTATAAAATCATATGTTGTTCAAATTAAATTCGGGTTTCTTCAAATTGATTAAAATAATATTAGATTTATTAGATTTAGTGTAAATTTTCAGATGACAAATCCATTACAATCAATACATGTAATATTTATAATAAACATGAATGAGAGACAACTATATTTTAACCAGAAACAAGTATATTAGTGATTAACAAAAATTAAATTTCAATTTTGTTTTAATTCAAATTGATTTTTTACCTTTTAGCACCATTAAAAATAATTCATTAGGTTGTCCTGGATTTTTTAGATTCGCATTTCTTAAATTAATATTAATTTACAGCATTCTTAAAACATTGTGGACAAAAGCTTTTGATCTGACCTAAATACCATCTAGATGCATGAATTGTTAAATCTTTATTGTTTAGGGCTCTGCTTATAACTAATATTCAACAATTTAATTAACTTTAATTTAAAATAAAGAAACAAATAAACTAAAACATATCACCCACCTGTATATGAGTGTCGATAGCTTGGAATCTTGCTAACAAGTCAGACACTGGCGCTAGTCATCTTGCTGGACTATTTATAAAAGCTAAACGTATGACGTAAGCTCGTGCGCTCTCTCTCTCTCTCTCTCTCTCTCTCTCTCTTCCTCTCCCTGCTCCAGCCACTTATCCATTAACAAGTACTCACAACTATTTTACTTATACTGTTTTACAAAATTTACTCTTTTTTATTTTTATATTTAACTTAAATACTATTTAAAGTTAAATCCTTTCCAAAAACATTCGCAATTTTGTGGTATAACACAAGCTATACCCTCATCTTTATCTTTCACTAACAAAACTGTTTCATCAGTATTCATTTGTAAATCAATTCTGTTCTGTAATATACATTTATTTATTGAAATGTAATTAAAATTATTAATTTCACAGTACAAATGTTTTATCGGTAAAATAAACTGAGATGTATCAGCTTTCTGTAATATAATTATGATTTGAAACAAAATCTGCAACAATAACACCTTTCTGTGTACAAAAAGTTACAAAATATAAATATAAACCGTACATAGATGTTACGTATTCTAAATTATCTTTACAATTTTTGTACAAAAAATATAATTATTTATATGTACTTCCTACAATCTTTTTCACACGTTCCTTGTAACGACCAACTTTTCTACAATTTATTATTTAAGAGCGTATTTTCCCACACTCCTTGTGGAAAAAAACTATAGGATGTGTGTAATGCAATATCAGATTCTCACTTTTTTTTGGAGAGGTTGTTGATACTTAGCCACATCGTTAAAGAAAGGCCAAACCAATATGAAGAAAACTCCTACACCACGATAACTCCTTGGGGAATTACAACAGGAGAGTTAAAACTGCAGAATATTGAAACAATAGTAGGCCTATATTTATTTTCTAAACACAAAAGGAAAATATTACGAAACAGAGATTACAATGTTATGTTTATTTACAAAACACTAATTTAATAGTACTTTCATTTACAAACTATTCATAAACAACAAAAATATAGGACCGATAATAAATACATACGCTCGTCGATTCCTGGAGAACAGACAACAACCAGTGGTGAATCGGTGTTTAACACAGCGAATCGTGCAATGTCTTTCGGGTTGACGTAGGACTTCGAGTGACTTCTCTTTCTCAGCTATCTTTCCATGGCCGCGTCCGCCGACTGTCTACGACGAACACCCACCGTTTGCGTTCTAAGTCGTATGGAACACCGACACCCTCGCACCAAAAGTTGGAACTCGCAGCGGCGAATCCGTAGCAGGGGTCGTGTTCCACCAAAGCGTTTACGAACAAAACTCTGTTGGACGACCCGTTGGAAACGGTACTCAGCAGACTGTCGAGTGTGCGTATTCCGATATCATCGTATCCCTCGTGTGGTTCGCTGCTGTGGCTGTTCTTGAGTATTCCCTGACTAAACCGCACTCTTTTACATGTTCGTGGCGGTGACTCATTGTATTGGTGGAACCTGTCTCCATGTCGCACTACAGGTTCCTCGAAGAATGTCCATCCGGCCGTGTCCGTTTCATTCCGTGGCGGTGGTGATTTCGAGTAGTGGCGCTTCCTATCTTGTCGGTCGTCATAAGTTCCGATCGTTGGCGTCGGCTGCTCTCTGTACTCGCATTTTTTTCTAGCCGAACGTCAGCTCCATAGGATATTTGTCTTGACAGTGTCCGTTTTTAATCGATTGCCAGATTGAATCTCTTGTCATTGAACTTGACTGGTGGTGGCGTCGTCTTCCAGGGCGTGTGGTTCAATGGACGGAGGACGTTTTTCCGTGGGTTTCTCCGTCCACCGCGGGTACCCCCGGAGTTTCGTGAGACATTTTAGTTCATGGATTTGAGCTTTGCTCAATTTAAAAAAATAACTTTTGTCGTAGCGACAAAATACAAGATCTTGCAATGTAATCTCCATCGTACGGTACACTTTTAATTTGTTTTAAAGTACATGGATAAGTTATATAATTAAAATTATTAATTATAGATGTATATCTCTCATCAATACGTTCTTTATGATTGCCTTGAACATAACGAGCTAGAATCGACCATTGAAAAAAATTTATTATCGTTTATATTTTGTGGATTAATAATTGCTTTTTTATTTCTAATATATTTTGGAGGATTAATGTAAGAAGATCCTCCCAATGGTCTATATTTACTAAACCGTAGAAGAATTCCATGTACAGAATGTAAAGTCCAACCACTGCCTTTTCCTAAATATAAGCTATTCCTAATTTACAACTTCAACAGGAAAATATCATCAAGCAATTTTTTATTTAAATATTAAATTATAACTTTCACAGTACCTCACACATCTCCTGAAGACTTCACCAACTAAAAAAATAACTGTTATAGATCAATTAATTTAAACTTCAAACTTTAAATTTTGAAAAGAATTTTAATCTTAAACTCAACCTTCCTACCGAAAATTCAATACGGCAAGAGTAGGCTAATCACTTCTACACGAACTTCTCTCTCTGAGCACACAAGCAAAGAATCCCCTGAAAACGTGGTTGAATCCACCGGAAGGATCTAGAAATCCCTCCCACCATCTAATCAACCTAACATTGGCCAATCAAAATTGAGCAAACACAATGTCTGAACTGGATGGTACCTATCCAACCCAGACCTGTATCCTATGCTCAATACCTAGAGACAAAAGGAAGTTTCTAGGCATTCCTCGAACCCGAATCGACAAGAAATTCAGTACTGCTGGAAGGATCACAATCTTACAATTCACTTATTATATTAATTCACAATTCTCTTAATTAAAATTAATTATAAAGATTCCTATAAATAATTAAATAATATAGGAAGCATCCTATAGATACTGACATTGAAATCCCTGTTGGAGAGATTAAATAGCAATATACCAATATTTCCAGTATAGTCTGCATCGATCACGCCTGCGCCTACGTGTATGCCATGTTTTAATGCTAGACCTGATCTAGGTGATATACGACCATAACAACCAGTTGGTAAAACTAAAGCTATATTAGTTTTAACTAGTTTTCTATCTCATTTTCGGACAACGATGTTCTCCCCACTCCGCTAATCAAATCCGGCTGCGTTTAGTGCACATTTTTCAGGTGGAAATCCATTTTCATCCAGAAGAATGAATTTCAAATCTAAAAAAAGAATACATTTTACATATAAATTAAGTATTATCTTATGTAACAAACCCATCTTTTTTCGTATCCTATTATCAAAGCCATCTTTTTTTCATAAGATATACAATCTTGTTTCACATTTTGTATTTTTAACATATTTTGCCCTACGGTTGTTAAAATTGAATTTATTGAGTCTAAAATTTTTTTATCTGATTGATTGTCTTTCGTATTAAGTACAAAATAACCTTTTTTTGATACTTTTTGCCAATACATTTTTTCGTTCTTACATTTTTTTTAAATCTTTGACGTCTGTGATTTCAATTTTTACCAAATGTGTTCCAGTTTCACCTGGAGTAGTTATTTTTTTCCTTTCATTCTCGCATTGATATTGTGGGCTAGTTGTTGAGATATAAAAATAGACTTACTTTCGTTTTTTTTAGACTGAATAATTTAGCAAAGTCATCATTATAATTATCATCATATTCAGAATTAGATGATGATGGTGAGCTAAATGAAACAGCTTTTTTAAACCGTTTGGTTCCTTTTTGATTAGAATTTTCTTAAACTTGTTATCATTTTCAATTTTTTTAACTCCCTGTACTAATTCAATTAATTTGTTCCGTCCAATATCTTGTACTCTTTGAATAAGATTCAAAGGAAAACTCATTGAACAATGTTTTTTAATTACAGATTCAAAAATAGACATTATATTTTCACAATTTTGTTCTTCAAGTAAAGAATAAATTTTTTTATCCTGAGATAGATCACCAGAAATCATATAGTTAATAATGTATCGCATAAATTTTGGAAAATCCACAAAAGATGAACGGCAACAGGACTCATGATAATTTCTTTTGATTTTTGGAGTTTTCCAACCAGTTGCTGCCAGGTATCCAGACTCCTAAACCCTATCATATATAGATTTTCTATTATTTGTGATAGCGTAAGTACAGTTAAAACCGATTGTACCGTACCAGATGAAGACTGTTGCTGCTGCTGTTGAATTGAAAATTGAGATGGTGTTGTTGAAGGTTGCTGCTGGCGATCTTGTTCAGTTTTCAAAGGTTGTTGTTGTTGTGGCTGCGTGAGTAGCTGCCTTAGTATTGACGCGTTCTGTGATCCTGACGAATTTGATGTTAAATCCACAATCTGCGACTCCATTGCTAAAACAGCATTTAAAAATATAATAGTAATATGAAGAGCTATATTTGTATAAAATCATATGTTGTTCAAATTAAATTCGGGTTTCTTAAAATTGATTAAAATAATATTAGATTTATTAGATTTAGTGTAAATTTTCAGATGACAAATCCATTACAATCAATACATGTAATATTTATAATAAACATGAATGAGAGACAACTATATTTTAACCAGAAACAAGTATATTAGTGATTAACAAAAATTAAATTTCAATTTTGTTTTAATTCAAATTGATTTTTTACCTTTTAGCACCATTAAAAATAATTCATTAGGTTGTCCTGGATTTTTTAGATTCGCATTTCTTAAATTAATATTAATTTACAGCATTCTTAAAACATTGTGGACAAAAGCTTTTGATCTGACCTAAATACCATCTAGATGCATGAATTGTTAAATCTTTATTGTTTAGGGCTCTGCTTATAACTAATATTCAACAATTTAATTAACTTTAATTTAAAATAAAGAAACAAATAAACTAAAACATATCACCCACCTGTATATGAGTGTCGATAGCTTGGAATCTTGCTAACAAGTCAGACACTGGCGCTAGTCATCTTGCTGGACTATTTATAAAAGCTAAACGTATGACGTAAGCTCGTGCGCTCTCTCTCTCTCTCTCTCTCTCTCTCTCTCTCTCTCTCTCTCTCTCTCTCTCTCTCTCTCTCTCTCTCTCTCTCTCTCTCTCTCTCTTCCTCTCCCTGCTCCAGCCACTTATCCATTAACAAGTACTCACAACTATTTTACTTATACTGTTTTACAAAATTTACTCTTTTTTATTTTTATATTTAACTTAAATACTATTTAAAGTTAAATCCTTTCCAAAAACATTCGCAATTTTGTGGTATAACACAAGCTATACCCTCATCTTTATCTTTCACTAACAAAACTGTTTCATCAGTATTCATTTGTAAATCAATTCTGTTCTGTAATATACATTTATTTATTGAAATGTAATTAAAATTATTAATTTCACAGTACAAATGTTTTATCGGTAAAATAAACTGAGATGTATCAGCTTTCTGTAATATAATTATGATTTGAAACAAAATCTGCAACAATAACACCTTTCTGTGTACAAAAAGTTACAAAATATAAATATAAACCGTACATAGATGTTACGTATTCTAAATTATCTTTACAATTTTTGTACAAAAAATATAATTATTTATATGTACTTCCTACAATCTTTTTCACACGTTCCTTGTAACGACCAACTTTTCTACAATTTATTATTTAAGAGCGTATTTTCCCACACTCCTTGTGGAAAAAAACTATAGGATGTGTGTAATGCAATATCAGATTCTCACTTTTTTTTGGAGAGGTTGTTGATACTTAGCCACATCGTTAAAGAAAGGCCAAACCAATATGAAGAAAACTCCTACACCACGATAACTCCTTGGGGAATTACAACAGGAGAGTTAAAACTGCAGAATATTGAAACAATAGTAGGCCTATATTTATTTTCTAAACACAAAAGGAAAATATTACGAAACAGAGATTACAATGTTATGTTTATTTACAAAACACTAATTTAATAGTACTTTCATTTACAAACTATTCATAAACAACAAAAATATAGGACCGATAATAAATACATACGCTCGTCGATTCCTGGAGAACAGACAACAACCAGTGGTGAATCGGTGTTTAACACAGCGAATCGTGCAATGTCTTTCGGGTTGACGTAGGACTTCGAGTGACTTCTCTTTCTCAGCTATCTTTCCATGGCCGCGTCCGCCGACTGTCTACGACGAACACCCACCGTTTGCGTTCTAAGTCGTATGGAACACCGACACCCTCGCACCAAAAGTTGGAACTCGCAGCGGCGAATCCGTAGCAGGGGTCGTGTTCCACCAAAGCGTTTACGAACAAAACTCTGTTGGACGACCCGTTGGAAACGGTACTCAGCAGACTGTCGAGTGTGCGTATTCCGATATCATCGTATCCCTCGTGTGGTTCGCTGCTGTGGCTGTTCTTGAGTATTCCCTGACTAAACCGCACTCTTTTACATGTTCGTGGCGGTGACTCATTGTATTGGTGGAACCTGTCTCCATGTCGCACTACAGGTTCCTCGAAGAATGTCCATCCGGCCGTGTCCGTTTCATTCCGTGGCGGTGGTGATTTCGAGTAGTGGCGCTTCCTATCTTGTCGGTCGTCATAAGTTCCGATCGTTGGCGTCGGCTGCTCTCTGTACTCGCATTTTTTTCTAGCCGAACGTCAGCTCCATAGGATATTTGTCTTGACAGTGTCCGTTTTTAATCGATTGCCAGATTGAATCTCTTGTCATTGAACTTGACTGGTGGTGGCGTCGTCTTCCAGGGCGTGTGGTTCAATGGACGGAGGACGTTTTTTTCCGTGGGTTTCTCCGTCCACCGCGGGTACCCCCGGAGTTTCGTGAGACATTTTAGTTCATGGATTTGAGCTTTGCTCAATTTAAAAAAATAACTTTTGTCGTAGCGACAAAATACAAGATCTTGCAATGTAATCTCCATCGTACGGTACACTTTTAATTTGTTTTAAAGTACATGGATAAGTTATATAATTAAAATTATTAATTATAGATGTATATCTCTCATCAATACGTTCTTTATGATTGCCTTGAACATAACGAGCTAGAATCGACCATTGAAAAAATGTATTATCGTTTATATTTTGTGGATTAATAATTGCTTTTTTATTTCTAATATATTTTGGAGGATTAATGTAAGAAGATCCTCCCAATGGTCTATATTTACTAAACCGTAGAAGAATTCCATGTACAGAATGTAAAGTCCAACCACTGCCTTTTCCTAAATATAAGCTATTCCTAATTTACAACTTCAACCGGAAAATATCATCAAGCAATTTTTTATTTAAATATTAAATTCTAACTTTCACAGTACCTCACACATCTCCTGAAGACTTCACCAACTAAAAAAATAACTGTTATAGATCAATTAATTTAAACTTCAAACTTTAAATTTTGAAAAGAATTTTAATCTTAAACTCAACCTTCCTACCGAAAATTCAATACGGCAAGAGTAGGCTAATCACTTCTACACGAACTTCTCTCTCTGAGCACACAAGCAAAGAATCCCCTGAAAACGTGGTTGAATCCACCGGAAGGATCTAGAAATCCCTCCCACCATCTAATCAACCTAACATTGGCCAATCAAAATTGAGCAAACACAATGTCTGAACTGGATGGTACCTATCCAACCCAGACCTGTATCCTATGCTCAATACCTAGAGACAAAAGGAAGTTTCTAGGCATTCCTCGAACCCGAATCGACAAGAAATTCAGTACTGCTGGAAGGATCACAATCTTACAATTCACTTATTATATTAATTCACAATTCTCTTAATTAAAATTAATTATAAAGATTCCTATAAATAATTAAATAATATAGGAAGCATCCTATAGATACTGACATTGAAATCCCTGTTGGAGAGATTAAATAGCAATATACCAATATTTCCAGTATAGTCTGCATCGATCACGCCTGCGCCTACGTGTATGCCATGTTTTAATGCTAGACCTGATCTAGGTGATATACGACCATAACAACCAGTTGGTAAAACTAAAGCTATATTAGTTTTAACTAGTTTTCTATCTCATTTTCGGACAACGATGTTCTCCCCACTCCGCTAATCAAATCCGGCTGCGTTTAGTGCACATTTTTCAGGTGGAAATCCATTTTCATCCAGAAGAATGAATTTCAAATCTAAAAAAAGAATACATTTTACATATAAATTAAGTATTATCTTATGTAACAAACCCATCTTTTTTCGTATCCTATTATCAAAGCCATCTTTTTTTCATAAGATATACAATCTTGTTTCACATTTTGTATTTTTAACATATTTTGCCCTACGGTTGTTAAAATTGAATTTATTGAGTCTAAAATTTTTTTATCTGATTGATTGTCTTTCGTATTAAGTACAAAATAACCTTTTTTTGATACTTTTTGCCAATACATTTTTTCGTTCTTACATTTTTTTTAAATCTTTGACGTCTGTGATTTCAATTTTTACCAAATGTGTTCCAGTTTCACCTGGAGTAGTTATTTTTTTCCTTTCATTCTCGCATTGATATTGTGGGCTAGTTGTTGAGATATAAAAATAGACTTACTTTCGTTTTTTTTAGACTGAATAATTTAGCAAAGTCATCATTATAATTATCATCATATTCAGAATTAGATGATGATGGTGAGCTAAATGAAACAGCTTTTTTTAAACCGTTTGGTTCCTTTTTGATTAGAATTTTCTTAAACTTGTTATCATTTTCAATTTTTTTAACTCCCTGTACTAATTCAATTAATTTGTTCCGTCCAATATCTTGTACTCTTTGAATAAGATTCAAAGGAAAACTCATTGAACAATGTTTTTTAATTACAGATTCAAAAATAGACATTATATTTTCACAATTTTGTTCTTCAAGTAAAGAATAAATTTTTTTATCCTGAGATAGATCACCAGAAATCATATAGTTAATAATGTATCGCATAAATTTTGGAAAATCCACAAAAGATGAACGGCAACAGGACTCATGATAATTTCTTTTGATTTTTGGAGTTTTCCAACCAGTTGCTGCCAGGTATCCAGACTCCTAAACCCTATCATATATAGATTTTCTATTATTTGTGATAGCGTAAGTACAGTTAAAACCGATTGTACCGTACCAGATGAAGACTGTTGCTGCTGCTGTTGAATTGAAAATTGAGATGGTGTTGTTGAAGGTTGCTGCTGGCGATCTTGTTCAGTTTTCAAAGGTTGTTGTTGTTGTGGCTGCGTGAGTAGCTGCCTTAGTATTGACGCGTTCTGTGATCCTGACGAATTTGATGTTAAATCCACAATCTGCGACTCCATTGCTAAAACAGCATTTAAAAATATAATAGTAATATGAAGAGCTATATTTGTATAAAATCATATGTTGTTCAAATTAAATTCGGGTTTCTTAAAATTGATTAAAATAATATTAGATTTATTAGATTTAGTGTAAATTTTCAGATGACAAATCCATTACAATCAATACATGTAATATTTATAATAAACATGAATGAGAGACAACTATATTTTAACCAGAAACAAGTATATTAGTGATTAACAAAAATTAAATTTCAATTTTGTTTTAATTCAAATTGATTTTTTACCTTTTAGCACCATTAAAAATAATTCATTAGGTTGTCCTGGATTTTTTAGATTCGCATTTCTTAAATTAATATTAATTTACAGCATTCTTAAAACATTGTGGACAAAAGCTTTTGATCTGACCTAAATACCATCTAGATGCATGAATTGTTAAATCTTTATTGTTTAGGGCTCTGCTTATAACTAATATTCAACAATTTAATTAACTTTAATTTAAAATAAAGAAACAAATAAACTAAAACATATCACCCACCTGTATATGAGTGTCGATAGCTTGGAATCTTGCTAACAAGTCAGACACTGGCGCTAGTCATCTTGCTGGACTATTTATAAAAGCTAAACGTATGACGTAAGCTCGTGCGCTCTCTCTCTCTCTCTCTCTCTCTCTCTCTCTCTCTCTCTCTCTCTTCCTCTCCCTGCTCCAGCCACTTATCCATTAACAAGTACTCACAACTATTTTACTTATACTGTTTTACAAAATTTACTCTTTTTTATTTTTATATTTAACTTAAATACTATTTAAAGTTAAATCCTTTCCAAAAACATTCGCAATTTTGTGGTATAACACAAGCTATACCCTCATCTTTATCTTTCACTAACAAAACTGTTTCATCAGTATTCATTTGTAAATCAATTCTGTTCTGTAATATACATTTATTTATTGAAATGTAATTAAAATTATTAATTTCACAGTACAAATGTTTTATCGGTAAAATAAACTGAGATGTATCAGCTTTCTGTAATATAATTATGATTTGAAACAAAATCTGCAACAATAACACCTTTCTGTGTACAAAAAGTTACAAAATATAAATATAAACCGTACATAGATGTTACGTATTCTAAATTATCTTTACAATTTTTGTACAAAAAATATAATTATTTATATGTACTTCCTACAATCTTTTTCACACGTTCCTTGTAACGACCAACTTTTCTACAATTTATTATTTAAGAGCGTATTTTCCCACACTCCTTGTGGAAAAAAACTATAGGATGTGTGTAATGCAATATCAGATTCTCACTTTTTTTTGGAGAGGTTGTTGATACTTAGCCACATCGTTAAAGAAAGGCCAAACCAATATGAAGAAAACTCCTACACCACGATAACTCCTTGGGGAATTACAACAGGAGAGTTAAAACTGCAGAATATTGAAACAATAGTAGGCCTATATTTATTTTCTAAACACAAAAGGAAAATATTACGAAACAGAGATTACAATGTTATGTTTATTTACAAAACACTAATTTAATAGTACTTTCATTTACAAACTATTCATAAACAACAAAAATATAGGACCGATAATAAATACATACGCTCGTCGATTCCTGGAGAACAGACAACAACCAGTGGTGAATCGGTGTTTAACACAGCGAATCGTGCAATGTCTTTCGGGTTGACGTAGGACTTCGAGTGACTTCTCTTTCTCAGCTATCTTTCCATGGCCGCGTCCGCCGACTGTCTACGACGAACACCCACCGTTTGCGTTCTAAGTCGTATGGAACACCGACACCCTCGCACCAAAAGTTGGAACTCGCAGCGGCGAATCCGTAGCAGGGGTCGTGTTCCACCAAAGCGTTTACGAACAAAACTCTGTTGGACGACCCGTTGGAAACGGTACTCAGCAGACTGTCGAGTGTGCGTATTCCGATATCATCGTATCCCTCGTGTGGTTCGCTGCTGTGGCTGTTCTTGAGTATTCCCTGACTAAACCGCACTCTTTTACATGTTCGTGGCGGTGACTCATTGTATTGGTGGAACCTGTCTCCATGTCGCACTACAGGTTCCTCGAAGAATGTCCATCCGGCCGTGTCCGTTTCATTCCGTGGCGGTGGTGATTTCGAGTAGTGGCGCTTCCTATCTTGTCGGTCGTCATAAGTTCCGATCGTTGGCGTCGGCTGCTCTCTGTACTCGCATTTTTTTCTAGCCGAACGTCAGCTCCATAGGATATTTGTCTTGACAGTGTCCGTTTTTAATCCATTGCCAGATTGAATCTCTTGTCATTGAACTTTACTGGTGGTGGCGTCGTCTTCCAGGGCGTGTGGTTCAATGGACGGAGGACGTTTTTCCGTGGGTTTCTCCGTCCACCGCGGGTACCCCCGGAGTTTCGTGAGACATTTTAGTTCATGGATTTGAGCTTTGCTCAATTTTAAAAAAATAACTTTTGTCGTAGCGACAAAATACAAGATCTTGCAATGTAATCTCCATCGTACGGTACACTTTTAATTTGTTTTAAAGTACATGGATAAGTTATATAATTAAAATTATTAATTATAGATGTATATCTCTCATCAATACGTTCTTTATGATTGCCTTGAACATAACGAGCTAGAATCGACCATTGAAAAAATGTATTATCGTTTATATTTTGTGGATTAATAATTGCTTTTTTATTTCTAATATATTTTGGAGGATTAATGTAAGAAGATCCTCCCAATGGTCTATATTTACTAAACCGTAGAAGAATTCCATGTACAGAATGTAAAGTCCAACCACTGCCTTTTCCTAAATATAAGCTATTCCTAATTTACAACTTCAACCGGAAAATATCATCAAGCAATTTTTTATTTAAATATTAAATTCTAACTTTCACAGTACCTCACACATCTCCTGAAGACTTCACCAACTAAAAAAATAACTGTTATAGATCAATTAATTTAAACTTCAAACTTTAAATTTTGAAAAGAATTTTAATCTTAAACTCAACCTTCCTACCGAAAATTCAATACGGCAAGAGTAGGCTAATCACTTCTACACGAACTTCTCTCTCTGAGCACACAAGCAAAGAATCCCCTGAAAACGTGGTTGAATCCACCGGAAGGATCTAGAAATCCCTCCCACCATCTAATCAACCTAACATTGGCCAATCAAAATTGAGCAAACACAATGTCTGAACTGGATGGTACCTATCCAACCCAGACCTGTATCCTATGCTCAATACCTAGAGACAAAAGGAAGTTTCTAGGCATTCCTCGAACCCGAATCGACAAGAAATTCAGTACTGCTGGAAGGATCACAATCTTACAATTCACTTATTATATTAATTCACAATTCTCTTAATTAAAATTAATTATAAAGATTCCTATAAATAATTAAATAATATAGGAAGCATCCTATAGATACTGACATTGAAATCCCTGTTGGAGAGATTAAATAGCAATATACCAATATTTCCAGTATAGTCTGCATCGATCACGCCTGCGCCTACGTGTATGCCATGTTTTAATGCTAGACCTGATCTAGGTGATATACGACCATAACAACCAGTTGGTAAAACTAAAGCTATATTAGTTTTAACTAGTTTTCTATCTCATTTTCGGACAACGATGTTCTCCCCACTCCGCTAATCAAATCCGGCTGCGTTTAGTGCACATTTTTCAGGTGGAAATCCATTTTCATCCAGAAGAATGAATTTCAAATCTAAAAAAAGAATACATTTTACATATAAATTAAGTATTATCTTATGTAACAAACCCATCTTTTTTCGTATCCTATTATCAAAGCCATCTTTTTTTCATAAGATATACAATCTTGTTTCACATTTTGTATTTTTAACATATTTTGCCCTACGGTTGTTAAAATTGAATTTATTGAGTCTAAAATTTTTTTATCTGATTGATTGTCTTTCGTATTAAGTACAAAATAACCTTTTTTTGATACTTTTTGCCAATACATTTTTTCGTTCTTACATTTTTTTAAATCTTTGACGTCTGTGATTTCAATTTTTACCAAATGTGTTCCAGTTTCACCTGGAGTAGTTATTTTTTTCCTTTCATTCTCGCATTGATATTGTGGGCTAGTTGTTGAGATATAAAAATAGACTTACTTTCGTTTTTTTTAGACTGAATAATTTAGCAAAGTCATCATTATAATTATCATCATATTCAGAATTAGATGATGATGGTGAGCTAAATGAAACAGCTTTTTTAAACCGTTTGGTTCCTTTTTGATTAGAATTTTCTTAAACTTGTTATCATTTTCAATTTTTTTAACTCCCTGTACTAATTCAATTAATTTGTTCCGTCCAATATCTTGTACTCTTTGAATAAGATTCAAAGGAAAACTCATTGAACAATGTTTTTTAATTACAGATTCAAAAATAGACATTATATTTTCACAATTTTGTTCTTCAAGTAAAGAATAAATTTTTTTATCCTGAGATAGATCACCAGAAATCATATAGTTAATAATGTATCGCATAAATTTTGGAAAATCCACAAAAGATGAACGGCAACAGGACTCATGATAATTTCTTTTGATTTTTGGAGTTTTCCAACCAGTTGCTGCCAGGTATCCAGACTCCTAAACCCTATCATATATAGATTTTCTATTATTTGTGATAGCGTAAGTACAGTTAAAACCGATTGTACCGTACCAGATGAAGACTGTTGCTGCTGCTGTTGAATTGAAAATTGAGATGGTGTTGTTGAAGGTTGCTGCTGGCGATCTTGTTCAGTTTTCAAAGGTTGTTGTTGTTGTGGCTGCGTGAGTAGCTGCCTTAGTATTGACGCGTTCTGTGATCCTGACGAATTTGATGTTAAATCCACAATCTGCGACTCCATTGCTAAAACAGCATTTAAAAATATAATAGTAATATGAAGAGCTATATTTGTATAAAATCATATGTTGTTCAAATTAAATTCGGGTTTCTTAAAATTGATTAAAATAATATTAGATTTATTAGATTTAGTGTAAATTTTCAGATGACAAATCCATTACAATCAATACATGTAATATTTATAATAAACATGAATGAGAGACAACTATATTTTAACCAGAAACAAGTATATTAGTGATTAACAAAAATTAAATTTCAATTTTGTTTTAATTCAAATTGATTTTTTACCTTTTAGCACCATTAAAAATAATTCATTAGGTTGTCCTGGATTTTTTAGATTCGCATTTCTTAAATTAATATTAATTTACAGCATTCTTAAAACATTGTGGACAAAAGCTTTTGATCTGACCTAAATACCATCTAGATGCATGAATTGTTAAATCTTTATTGTTTAGGGCTCTGCTTATAACTAATATTCAACAATTTAATTAACTTTAATTTAAAATAAAGAAACAAATAAACTAAAACATATCACCCACCTGTATATGAGTGTCGATAGCTTGGAATCTTGCTAACAAGTCAGACACTGGCGCTAGTCATCTTGCTGGACTATTTATAAAAGCTAAACGTATGACGTAAGCTCGTGCGCTCTCTCTCTCTCTCTCTCTCTCTCTCTCTCTTCCTCTCCCTGCTCCAGCCACTTATCCATTAACAAGTACTCACAACTATTTTACTTATACTGTTTTACAAAATTTACTCTTTTTTATTTTTATATTTAACTTAAATACTATTTAAAGTTAAATCCTTTCCAAAAACATTCGCAATTTTGTGGTATAACACAAGCTATACCCTCATCTTTATCTTTCACTAACAAAACTGTTTCATCAGTATTCATTTGTAAATCAATTCTGTTCTGTAATATACATTTATTTATTGAAATGTAATTAAAATTATTAATTTCACAGTACAAATGTTTTATCGGTAAAATAAACTGAGATGTATCAGCTTTCTGTAATATAATTATGATTTGAAACAAAATCTGCAACAATAACACCTTTCTGTGTACAAAAAGTTACAAAATATAAATATAAACCGTACATAGATGTTACGTATTCTAAATTATCTTTACAATTTTTGTACAAAAAATATAATTATTTATATGTACTTCCTACAATCTTTTTCACACGTTCCTTGTAACGACCAACTTTTCTACAATTTATTATTTAAGAGCGTATTTTCCCACACTCCTTGTGGAAAAAAACTATAGGATGTGTGTAATGCAATATCAGATTCTCACTTTTTTTTGGAGAGGTTGTTGATACTTAGCCACATCGTTAAAGAAAGGCCAAACCAATATGAAGAAAACTCCTACACCACGATAACTCCTTGGGGAATTACAACAGGAGAGTTAAAACTGCAGAATATTGAAACAATAGTAGGCCTATATTTATTTTCTAAACACAAAAGGAAAATATTACGAAACAGAGATTACAATGTTATGTTTATTTACAAAACACTAATTTAATAGTACTTTCATTTACAAACTATTCATAAACAACAAAAATATAGGACCGATAATAAATACATACGCTCGTCGATTCCTGGAGAACAGACAACAACCAGTGGTGAATCGGTGTTTAACACAGCGAATCGTGCAATGTCTTTCGGGTTGACGTAGGACTTCGAGTGACTTCTCTTTCTCAGCTATCTTTCCATGGCCGCGTCCGCCGACTGTCTACGACGAACACCCACCGTTTGCGTTCTAAGTCGTATGGAACACCGACACCCTCGCACCAAAAGTTGGAACTCGCAGCGGCGAATCCGTAGCAGGGGTCGTGTTCCACCAAAGCGTTTACGAACAAAACTCTGTTGGACGACCCGTTGGAAACGGTACTCAGCAGACTGTCGAGTGTGCGTATTCCGATATCATCGTATCCCTCGTGTGGTTCGCTGCTGTGGCTGTTCTTGAGTATTCCCTGACTAAACCGCACTCTTTTACATGTTCGTGGCGGTGACTCATTGTATTGGTGGAACCTGTCTCCATGTCGCACTACAGGTTCCTCGAAGAATGTCCATCCGGCCGTGTCCGTTTCATTCCGTGGCGGTGGTGATTTCGAGTAGTGGCGCTTCCTATCTTGTCGGTCGTCATAAGTTCCGATCGTTGGCGTCGGCTGCTCTCTGTACTCGCATTTTTTTCTAGCCGAACGTCAGCTCCATAGGATATTTGTCTTGACAGTGTCCGTTTTTAATCGATTGCCAGATTGAATCTCTTGTCATTGAACTTGACTGGTGGTGGCGTCGTCTTCCAGGGCGTGTGGTTCAATGGACGGAGGACGTTTTTCCGTGGGTTTCTCCGTCCACCGCGGGTACCCCCGGAGTTTCGTGAGACATTTTAGTTCATGGATTTGAGCTTTGCTCAATTTAAAAAAATAACTTTTGTCGTAGCGACAAAATACAAGATCTTGCAATGTAATCTCCATCGTACGGTACACTTTTAATTTGTTTTAAAGTACATGGATAAGTTATATAATTAAAATTATTAATTATAGATGTATATCTCTCATCAATACGTTCTTTATGATTGCCTTGAACATAACGAGCTAGAATCGACCATTGAAAAAATTTATTATCGTTTATATTTTGTGGATTAATAATTGCTTTTTTATTTCTAATATATTTTGGAGGATTAATGTAAGAAGATCCTCCCAATGGTCTATATTTACTAAACCGTAGAAGAATTCCATGTACAGAATGTAAAGTCCAACCACTGCCTTTTCCTAAATATAAGCTATTCCTAATTTACAACTTCAACCGGAAAATATCATCAAGCAATTTTTTATTTAAATATTAAATTCTAACTTTCACAGTACCTCACACATCTCCTGAAGACTTCACCAACTAAAAAAATAACTGTTATAGATCAATTAATTTAAACTTCAAACTTTAAATTTTGAAAAGAATTTTAATCTTAAACTCAACCTTCCTACCGAAAATTCAATACGGCAAGAGTAGGCTAATCACTTCTACACGAACTTCTCTCTCTGAGCACACAAGCAAAGAATCCCCTGAAAACGTGGTTGAATCCACCGGAAGGATCTAGAAATCCCTCCCACCATCTAATCAACCTAACATTGGCCAATCAAAATTGAGCAAACACAATGTCTGAACTGGATGGTACCTATCCAACCCAGACCTGTATCCTATGCTCAATACCTAGAGACAAAAGGAAGTTTCTAGGCATTCCTCGAACCCGAATCGACAAGAAATTCAGTACTGCTGGAAGGATCACAATCTTACAATTCACTTATTATATTAATTCACAATTCTCTTAATTAAAATTAATTATAAAGATTCCTATAAATAATTAAATAATATAGGAAGCATCCTATAGATACTGACATTGAAATCCCTGTTGGAGAGATTAAATAGCAATATACCAATATTTCCAGTATAGTCTGCATCGATCACGCCTGCGCCTACGTGTATGCCATGTTTTAATGCTAGACCTGATCTAGGTGATATACGACCATAACAACCAGTTGGTAAAACTAAAGCTATATTAGTTTTAACTAGTTTTCTATCTCATTTTCGGACAACGATGTTCTCCCCACTCCGCTAATCAAATCCGGCTGCGTTTAGTGCACATTTTTCAGGTGGAAATCCATTTTCATCCAGAAGAATGAATTTCAAATCTAAAAAAAGAATACATTTTACATATAAATTAAGTATTATCTTATGTAACAAACCCATCTTTTTTCGTATCCTATTATCAAAGCCATCTTTTTTTCATAAGATATACAATCTTGTTTCACATTTTGTATTTTTAACATATTTTGCCCTACGGTTGTTAAAATTGAATTTATTGAGTCTAAAATTTTTTTATCTGATTGATTGTCTTTCGTATTAAGTACAAAATAACCTTTTTTTGATACTTTTTGCCAATACATTTTTTCGTTCTTACATTTTTTTAAATCTTTGACGTCTGTGATTTCAATTTTTACCAAATGTGTTCCAGTTTCACCTGGAGTAGTTATTTTTTTCCTTTCATTCTCGCATTGATATTGTGGGCTAGTTGTTGAGATATAAAAATAGACTTACTTTCGTTTTTTTTAGACTGAATAATTTAGCAAAGTCATCATTATAATTATCATCATATTCAGAATTAGATGATGATGGTGGAGAATTTTGATAATTTAACCACATCGTAAAAGAAAGGCCAAATCAATGTGAAGAAAACTACCACACCATGATTACTACGATAACCCCTTTTGGGGATTACAACAGGAGAGTTGAACACTGCAGAATATCGAAACAATAGCATATTTATTAACCACATCGTAAAAGAAAGGCCAAATCAATGTGAAGAAAACTACCACACCACGATTACTACGATAACTCGTTGTAATTGGGCGGGAGGGGTGGTTGTTGTTAGGCTCTGTTGTAACTCGTCCGTGTAGCCTGGTCGTCTTCTCCATATTACTCAGTTGCGGGACGTACTCTTCCTTCAAGAGAAAACAGGTCATTTTACACGGTAAAACAGTCTACATGTTGTTTGGATTATTTTGTCTACAACGAAATCGACTTTACCATTTCGCAGTTTAAAAAAAGCTATGTCCTACTGAAATACGACCCATTTGTATCGTATAACCATGTTCCTTCGGATTGATAGAACTTAATTAAGGGGGGGGGGTTCATGAAGAAATTAAAAATCTTTTGTTAACCCCGTGGGTAGTAGGATGGGTTTCATTGTATAATGTAAAAGCTTGATTTTCCTTCTTTAAATCCATCCCACAGATCACAGAGGGGAACCAAATAAACAAAACAAAAAAAAAGAATCATAACTCTATGTGTTGTAGAAGCTGAGCTGTGTAATTTCCAAAGTAAAAAAATACAACTTTCGGAAATCGAAAAAAAACCCAAAACAGTGTACTTTATCAGTGTACCCGTCGTTTCTCACCAGCTAATTTAGCCTTTGATTCAGCTTTAGTTTTTAATGATTTACAAACATAGATCGTAAAGATATGCTGACAAAGTGCTGTCTACTGCTACTTTCACATATAAAACAAAAAAATCAATCCTAAACTATGAACTTCAAATATATTATTTCAAAGTTTTAAAAATCGTAGGACCTTATATTTGATAATTTTATGTTCAAAACTGAATATAGAACCAAAATATACAAAAAAGCAAATACAAAATAATCTTTTACCGATTTGGCGTGAACTCCCGCTTTAATGAAGTGATGAGCGAATTTTGTTCAACGTTTTAAAATCTAAATAAGAATTTACTTGGAATCAGCTACTAAATATTCGATTAGCGTTTCCGTATTGTAAATGTTGAAAATAAAGTATTACCAAGTTTCTGGGAGTGTAAAATACACTCGAACGAATTTCTCACATTAAAATTGAAGATTGAAACAGCCTTTCAATACTTTAAATGTAGAAAATCAATATTACTGACAATCAACTGGGAGTGACCACTCGAATTATTCATTCAATGTAAAAGTCTTGTTTTCCAAAAATAACGAAACCTAAACATATGAATAATCAAATATCTTCCTTTAAAGATTGAACTTAAGTTTTTGTTTACTGAATATGGTATATTTATTTTAACAAAGCGGATTGAATGATATTATGATTAGAAAACAGAAAAATGGATATGATGGCCCCCTTACCGATCGTTCCAAGTGACTGACGGGGTCCTGTTGTAGGAATCCTCCGGTGAAGTATTGTGGAAGACCGATCGTGTTGGTAACGTACAGGTGCGGATATATTGAAGAATCTTGTTCGTTCATTATTTAAACACGCTGAAAATCTATTCCACAAATCCTCTTTTTTCCCAATAAATTGAATTCACCTTCCTCGTCAGTTTTATCCTTCTCGGAAGTCTGAAAAATGAAAGAGTTGTGACTGGGCATAAATCAAATTTTCAAGGTCTGGTGAATATATTGGACCAGCTAATAGGTATATAGAAACATACAGACGTAAAACATTCTCGTGAACATTTGGTTTTAAGAAATTCCGCAAGACGAAAGGGCCGGTGTACAGTAAAAATTGTCTAAGTTCAGTTGCTTTCCACCGCTTCCAGTAATTTAATTCTCTAGGTTTTCTTGCGAATTCTGTGGGTACAGAGTTTTTTTTTAAAGATTTTAATATGGTAGAAATTACTCGAACATGAAATCCCGGCACCCTGACAGATAATGGCACAGACAGCCATAATCCTAATAATTTTTTGATTACACCTAGACATACTGGGTGCGTTTTGTACTGGGTTAAAATTTGGGATTTCTGTCAAAATTGAAGTACCAACACGGAAATCTTCATCCTTTTGAGACATAAAATCCTCATCACTCCTGAGAATAATGTCTTTTGAAAAGGAAAACAAGTTCTTCGTTCCACATAGTCAATACCGTTGGATTCAGCCCCCCCCGACCAAGCTATTGGAAGTATGTGACTGCATTGATCTAGTCAGTTGTGACGACACACACATGGGCGTGTTGGACAAGCCCGACTTGGCCGGTGAAGAGGACGGTAAAAATCCGGAAATTCGACGACTGTTGGGCGGTCTTCTGACACTGCGTTATTTGTGTTCTGGTTATCGTAACTGCATTGTGAACGACGTTTCCGAATGCGTGCATAAATTGATCGTTTACTCGTGTCGGTCACCCGATATCATGGTCTACAACACCTGTCGGTCGATCTCGTGTGTATCGAAAATAGAGCGGGTAGCTCGTCAACAACCACCTCTAGTCTTCAGATCTATGACAATCATCCAACAATACCTGCAAGTGTTCGCCGCACTGTGCGATTTCAACTACTCGCTCACACCGGAAATGGACAGTGGTATTTGTAACGTCCTGGTATTGAACAAGGTCTGGAAGCACAACCAGGCGAGAAAGATTTTCATACCGCACTACCGACTCCTGTCCAATGACGGCTACACGGATCTCGTTATAAATGCGTTGAAAAAACAACAGAGCAACAAAGAACAGAGGGACCGTGATCGGTGCGATTAAATTCTACTCCACGTCCAATACAGTCCTTTACACCAACAGGTACGCATTTTTCAATTTGAGTACGACAAAAGCACCCCACTCGGGACCTTGTCATAAAACTCAACAGGATGCTACACCGGGAACTAGCGTGATGGATTCGGTCGCTTCGGACCACGGCCCCGAAGATTCGGTGAAAAATCCAAAACTTGTAGTTTTCAAGCAAGACGCCGTACACGCCGAACCCGGTGAACGGGCCACACTGGCGTGCAGGATTCTCGTCGAAATACACCTTGGCACGAACTTTAACTTCTGAAAAGCTATATATATATGTATATTCTAAATTCTTTGTAACGTAGATCGGAAAAATGTAAAATAATTTATTCAAACGTACTTCCTACAATCCTTTACACAGGTTGCTTATTTTACAATAATTGTATTGATAATGTAAAACTGTAGAATTTTAAATAAATATTTTGATATTTATTTCCATGTACTTCCTACAATCCTTTTCACTCGTTCCTTGTAATGACTAACTTTTGTACAATTATTTTAAAACTTATTCTCCCACACTCCTTGTGGAAAAAGACTATAACGCGATATCAGATTTTCACTTTCTTTTTGGAGAGAATTTTGATAATTTAACCACATCGTAAAAGAAAGGCCAAATCAATGTGAATAAAACTTACCACACCATGATTACTACGATAACCCCTCTGGGGATTACAACAGGAGAGTTGAACACTGCAGAATATCGAAACAATAGCATATTTATTAACCACATCGTAAAAGAAAGGCCAAATCAATGTGAAGAAAACTACCACACCACGATTACTACGATAACTCGTTGTAATTGGGCGGGAGGGGTGGTTGTTGTTAGGCTCTGTTGTAACTCGTCCGTGTAGCCTGGTCGTCTTCTCCATATTACTCAGTTGCGGGACGTACTCTTCCTTCAAGAGAAAACAGGTCATTTTACACGGTAAAACAGTCTACATGTTGTTTGGATTATTTTGTCTACAACGAAATCGACTTTACCATTTCGCAGTTTAAAAAAAGCTATGTCCTACTGAAATACGACCCATTTGTATCGTATAACCATGTTCCTTCGGATTGATAGAACTTAATTAAGGGGGGGGGGGGTTCATGAAGAAATTAAAAATCTTTTGTTAACCCCGTGGGTAGTAGGATGGGTTTCATTGTATAATGTAAAAGCTTGATTTTCCTTCTTTAAATCCATCCCACAGATCACAGAGGGGAACCAAATAAACAAAAAAAAAAAAAAGAATCATAACTCTATGTGTTGTAGAAGCTGAGCTGTGTAATTTCCAAAGTAAAAAAATACAACTTTCGGAAATCGAAAAAAAACCCAAAACAGTGTACTTTATCAGTGTACCCGTCGTTTCTCACCAGCTAATTTAGCCTTTGATTCAGCTTTAGTTTTTTAATGATTTACAAACATATATCGTAAAGAAATGCTGACAAAGTGTTGTCTACTACTGCTACTTTCACATATAAAACAAAAAAAATCAATCCTAAACTATGAACTTCAAATATATTATTTCAAAGTTTTAAAAATCGTAGGACCTTATATTTGATAATTTTATGTTCAAAACTGAATATAGAACCAAAAATATACAAAAAAAGCAAATACAAAATAATCTTTTACCGATTTGGCGTGAACTCCCGCTTTAATGAAGTGATGAGCGAATTTTGTTCAACGTTTTAAAATCTAAATAAGAATTTACTTGGAATCAGCTACTAAAAATTCGATTAGCGTTTCCGTATTGTAAATGTTGAAAATAAAGTATTACCAAGTTTCTGGGAGTGTAAAATACACTCGAACGAATTTCTCACATTAAAATTGAAGATTGAAACAGCCTTTCAATACTTTTAAATGTAGAAAATCAATATTATTGACAATCAACTGGGAGTGACCACTCGAATTATTCATTCAATGTAAAAGTCTTGTTTTCCAAAAATAACGAAACCTAAACATATGAATAATCAAATATCTTCCTTTAAAGATTGAACTTAAGTTTTTTGTTTACTGAATATGGTATATTTATTTTAACAAAGCGGATTGAATGATATTATATGATTAGAAAACAGAAAAATGGATATGATGGCCCCCTTACCGATCGTTCCAAGTGACTGACGGGGTCCTGTTGTAGGAATCCTCCGGTGAAGTATTGTGGAAGACCGATCGTGTTGGTAACGTACAGGTGCGGATATATTGAAGAATCATGTTCGTTCATTATTTAAACACGCTGAAAATCTATTCCACAAATCCTCTTTTTTCCCAATAAATTGAATTCACCTTCCTCGTCAGTTTTATCCTTCTCGGAAGTCTGAAAAATGAAAGAGTTGTGACTGGGCATAAATCAAATTTTCAAGGTCTGGTGAATATATTGGACCAGCTAATAGATATATAGAAACATACAGACATAAAACATTCTCGTGAACATTTTGTTTTAAGAAATTCCGCAAGACGAAAGGGCCGGTGTACAGTAAAAATTGTCTAAGTTCAGTTGCTTTCCACCGCTTCCAGTAATTTAATTCTCTAGGTTTTCTTGCGAATTCTGTGGGTACAGAGTTTTTTTTTAAAGATTTTAATATGGTAGAAATTACTCGAACATGAAATCCCGGCACCCTGACAGATAATGGCACAGACAGCTATAATCCTAATAATTTTTTGATTACACCTAGACATACTGGGTGCGTTTTGTACTGGGTTAAAATTTGGGATTTCTGTCAAAATTGAAGTACCAACACGGAAATCTTCATCCTTTTGAGACATAAAATCCTCATCACTCCTGAGAATAATGTCTTTTGAAAAGGAAAACAAGTTCTTCGTTCCACATAGTCAATACCGTTGGATTCAGCCCCCCCCGACCAAGCTATTGGAAGTATGTGACTGCATTGATCTAGTCAGTTGTGACGACACACACATGGGCGTGTTGGACAAGCCCGACTTGGCCGGTGAAGAGGACGGTAAAAATCCGGAAATTCGACGACTGTTGGGCGGTCTTCTGACACTGCGTTATTTGTGTTCTGGTTATCGTAACTGCATTGTGAACGACGTTTCCGAATGCGTGCATAAATTGATCGTTTACTCGTGTCGGTCACCCGATATCATGGTCTACAACACCTGTCGGTCGATCTCGTGTGTATCGAAAATAGAGCGGGTAGCTCGTCAACAACCACCTCTAGTCTTCAGATCTATGACAATCATCCAACAATACCTGCAAGTGTTCGCCGCACTGTGCGATTTCAACTACTCGCTCACACCGGAAATGGACAGTGGTATTTGTAACGTCCTGGTATTGAACAAGGTCTGGAAGCACAACCAGGCGAGAAAGATTTTCATACCGCACTACCGACTCCTGTCCAATGACGGCTACACGGATCTCGTTATAAATGCGTTGAAAAACAACAGAGCAACAAAGAACAGAGGGACCGTGATCGGTGCGATTAAATTCTACTCCACGTCCAATACAGTCCTTTACACCAACAGGTACGCATTTTTCAATTTGAGTACGACAAAAGCACCCCACTCGGGACCTTGTCATAAAACTCAACAGGATGCTACACCGGGAACTAGCGTGATGGATTCGGTCGCTTCGGACCACGGCCCCGAAGATTCGGTGAAAAATCCAACACTTGTAGTTTTCAAGCAAGACGCCGTACACGCCGAACCCGGTGAACGGGCCACACTGGCGTGCAGGATTCTCGTCGAAATACACCTTGGCACGAACTTTAACTTCTGAAAAGCTATATATATATATATGTATATTCTAAATTCTTTATAACGTAGAACGGAAAAATGTAAAATAATTTATTCAAACGTACTTCCTACAATCCTTTACACAGGTTGCTTTTTTTACATTAATTGTATTGATAATGTAAAACTGTAGAATTTTAAATAAATATTTCTGATATTTATTTCCATGTACTTCCTACAATCCTTTTCACTCGTTCCTTGTAACGACTAACTTTTGTACAATTATTTTAAAACTTATTCTCCCACACTCCTTGTGGAAAAAGACTATAACGCGATATCAGATTTTCACTTTCTTTTTGGAGAGAATTTTGATAATTTAACCACATCGTAAAAGAAAGGCCAAATCAATGTGAAGAAAACTACCACACCATGATTACTACGATAACCCCTTTGGGGATTACAACAGGAGAGTTGAACACTGCAGAATATCGAAACAATAGCATATTTATTAACCACATCGTAAAAGAAAGGCCAAATCAATGTGAAGAAAACTACCACACCACGATTACTACGATAACTCGTTGTAATTGGGCGGGAGGGGTGGTTGTTGTTAGGCTCTGTTGTAACTCGTCCGTGTAGCCTGGTCGTCTTCTCCATATTACTCAGTTGCGGGACGTACTCTTCCTTCAAGAGAAAACAGGTCATTTTACACGGTAAAACAGTCTACATGTTGTTTGGATTATTTTGTCTACAACGAAATCGACTTTACCATTTCGCAGTTTAAAAAAAGCTATGTCCTACTGAAATACGACCCATTTGTATCGTATAACCATGTTCCTTCGGATTGATAGAACTTAATTAAGGGGGGGGGGGGGTTCATGAAGAAATTAAAAATCTTTTGTTAACCCCGTGGGTAGTAGGATGGGTTTCATTGTATAATGTAAAAGCTTGATTTTCCTTCTTTAAATCCATCCCACAGATCACAGAGGGGAACCAAATAAACAAACCAAAAAAAAAGAATCATAACTCTATGTGTTGTAGAAGCTGAGCTGTGTAATTTCCAAAGTAAAAAAATACAACTTTCGGAAATCGAAAAAAAACCCAAAACAGTGTACTTTATCAGTGTACCCGTCGTTTCTCACCAGCTAATTTAGCCTTTGATTCAGCTTTAGTTTTTAATGATTTACAAACATAGATCGTAAAGAAATGCTGACAAAGTGTTGTCTACTGCTACTTTCACATATAAAACAAAAAAATCAATCCTAAACTATGAACTTCAAATATTATTATTTCAAAGTTTTAAAAATCGTAGGACCTTATATTTGATAATTTTATGTTCAAAACTGAATATAGAACCAAAATATACAAAAAAGCAAATACAAAATAATCTTTTACCGATTTGGCGTGAACTCCCGCTTTAATGAAGTGATGAGCGAATTTTGTTCAACGTTTTAAAATCTAAATAAGAATTTACTTGGAATCAGCTACTAAAAATTCGATTAGCGTTTCCGTATTGTAAATGTTGAAAATAAAGTATTACCAAGTTTCTGGGAGTGTAAAATACACTCGAACGAATTTCTCACATTAAAATTGAAGATTGAAACAGCCTTTCAATACTTTAAATGTAGAAAATCAATATTATTGACAATCAACTGGGAGTGACCACTCGAATTATTCATTCAATGTAAAAGTCTTGTTTTCCCAAAAATAACGAAACCTAAACATATGAATAATCAAATATCTTCCTTTAAAGATTGAACTTAAGTTTTTGTTTACTGAATATGGTATATTTATTTTAACAAAGCGGATTGAATGATATTATGATTAGAAAACAGAAAAATGGATATGATGGCCCCCCTTACCGATCGTTCCAAGTGACTGACGGGGTCCTGTTGTAGGAATCCTCCGGTGAAGTATTGTGGAAGACCGATCGTGTTGGTAACGTACAGGTGCGGATATATTGAAGAATCATGTTCGTTCATTATTTAAACACGCTGAAAATCTATTCCACAAATCCTCTTTTTTCCCAATAAATTGAATTCACCTTCCTCGTCAGTTTTATCCTTCTCGGAAGTCTGAAAAATGAAAGAGTTGTGACTGGGCATAAATCAAATTTTCAAGGTCTGGTGAATATATTGGACCAGCTAATAGATATATAGAAACATACAGACATAAAACATTCTCGTGAACATTTTGTTTTAAGAAATTCCGCAAGACGAAAGGGCCGGTGTACAGTAAAAATTGTCTAAGTTCAGTTGCTTTCCACCGCTTCCAGTAATTTAATTCTCTAGGTTTTCTTGCGAATTCTGTGGGTACAGAGTTTTTTTTTAAAGATTTTAATATGGTAGAAATTAATCGAACATGAAATCCCGGCACCCTGACAGATAATGGCACAGACAGCTATAATCCTAATAATTTTTTGATTACACCTAGACATACTGGGTGCGTTTTGTACTGGGTTAAAATTTGGGATTTCTGTCAAAATTGAAGTACCAACACGGAAATCTTCATCCTTTTGAGACATAAAATCCTCATCACTCCTGAGAATAATGTCTTTTGAAAAGGAAAACAAGTTCTTTCTTCGTTCCACATAGTCAATACCGTTGGATTCAGCCCCCCCCGACCAAGCTATTGGAAGTATGTGACTGCATTGATCTAGTCAGTTGTGACGACACACACATGGGCGTGTTGGACAAGCCCGACTTGGCCGGTGAAGAGGACGGTAAAAATCCGGAAATTCGACGACTGTTGGGCGGTCTTCTGACACTGCGTTATTTGTGTTCTGGTTATCGTAACTGCATTGTGAACGACGTTTCCGAATGCGTGCATAAATTGATCGTTTACTCGTGTCGGTCACCCGATATCATGGTCTACAACACCTGTCGGTCGATCTCGTGTGTATCGAAAATAGAGCGGGTAGCTCGTCAACAACCACCTCTAGTCTTCAGATCTATGACAATCATCCAACAATACCTGCAAGTGTTCGCCGCACTGTGCGATTTCAACTACTCGCTCACACCGGAAATGGACAGTGGTATTTGTAACGTCCTGGTATTGAACAAGGTCTGGAAGCACAACCAGGCGAGAAAGATTTTCATACCGCACTACCGACTCCTGTCCAATGACGGCTACACGGATCTCGTTATAAATGCGTTGAAAAACAACAGAGCAACAAAGAACAGAGGGACCGTGATCGGTGCGATTAAATTCTACTCCACGTCCAATACAGTCCTTTACACCAACAGGTACGCATTTTTCAATTTGAGTACGACAAAAGCACCCCACTCGGGACCTTGTCATAAAACTCAACAGGATGCTACACCGGGAACTAGCGTGATGGATTCGGTCGCTTCGGACCACGGCCCCGAAGATTCGGTGAAAAATCCAACACTTGTAGTTTTCAAGCAAGACGCCGTACACGCCGAACCCGGTGAACGGGCCACACTGGCGTGCAGGATTCTCGTCGAAATACACCTTGGCACGAACTTTAACTTCTGAAAAGCTATATATATATATATGTATATTCTAAATTCTTTATAACGTAGAACGGAAAAATGTAAAATAATTTATTCAAACGTACTTCCTACAATCCTTTACACAGGTTGCTTTTTTTTACATTAATTGTATTGATAATGTAAAACTGTAGAATTTTAAATAAATATTTCTGATATTTATTTCCATGTACTTCCTACAATCCTTTTCACTCGTTCCTTGTAACGACTAACTTTTGTACAATTATTTTAAAACTTATTCTCCCACACTCCTTGTGGAAAAAGACTATAACGCGATATCAGATTTTCACTTTCTTTTTTGGAGAGAATTTTGATAATTTAACCACATCGTAAAAGAAAGGCCAAATCAATGTGAAGAAAACTACCACACCATGATTACTACGATAACCCCTTTGGGGATTACAACAGGAGAGTTGATGAACACTGCAGAATATATCGAAACAATAGCATATTTATTAACCACATCGTAAAAGAAAGGCCAAATCAATGTGAAGAAAACTACCACACCACGATTACTACGATAACTCGTTGTAATTGGGCGGGAGGGGTGGTTGTTGTTAGGCTCTGTTGTAACTCGTCCGTGTAGCCTGGTCGTCTTCTCCATATTACTCAGTTGCGGGACGTACTCTTCCTTCAAGAGAAAACAGGTCATTTTACACGGTAAAACAGTCTACATGTTGTTTGGATTATTTTGTCTACAACGAAATCGACTTTACCATTTCGCAGTTTAAAAAAAGCTATGTCCTACTGAAATACGACCCATTTGTATCGTATAACCATGTTCCTTCGGATTGATAGAACTTAATTAAGGGGGGGGGGGGGGGTTCATGAAGAAATTAAAAATCTTTTTGTTAACCCCCGTGGGTAGTAGGATGGGTTTCATTGTATAATGTAAAAGCTTGATTTTCCTTCTTTAAATCCATCCCACAGATCACAGAGGGGAACCAAATAAACAAACCAAAAAAAAAAGAATCATAACTCTATGTGTTGTAGAAGCTGAGCTGTGTAATTTCCAAAGTAAAAAAAAATACAACTTTCGGAAAAAAAAAAAAAACCCCAAAACAGTGTACTTTATCAGTGTACCCGTCGTTTCTCACCAGCTAATTTAGCCTTTGATTCAGCTTTAGTTTTTAATGATTTACAAACATAGATCGTAAAGAAAATGCTGACAAAGTGTTGTCTACTGCTACTTTCACATATAAAACAAAAAAATCAATCCTAAACTATGAACTTCAAATATATTATTTCAAAGTTTTAAAAATCGTAGGACCTTATATTTGATAATTTTATGTTCAAAACTGAATATAGAACCAAAATATACAAAAAAGCAAATACAAAATAATCTTTTACCGATTTGGCGTGAACTCCCGCTTTAATGAAGTGATGAGCGAATTTTGTTCAACGTTTTTAAAATCTAAATAAGAATTTACTTGGAATCAGCTACTAAAAATTCGATTAGCGTTTCCGTATTGTAAATGTTGAAAATAAAGTATTACCAAGTTTCTGGGAGTGTAAAATACACTCGAACGAATTTCTCACATTAAAATTGAAGATTGAAACAGCCTTTCAATACTTTAAATGTAGAAAATCAATATTATTGACAATCAACTGGGAGTGACCACTCGAATTATTCATTCAATGTAAAAGTCTTGTTTTCCAAAAATAACGAAACCTAAACATATGAATAATCAAATATCTTCCTTTAAAGATTGAACTTAAGTTTTTGTTTACTGAATATGGTATATTTATTTTAACAAAGCGGATTGAATGATATTATGATTAGAAAACAGAAAAATGGATATGATGGCCCCCTTACCGATCGTTCCAAGTGACTGACGGGGTCCTGTTGTAGGAATCCTCCGGTGAAGTATTGTGGAAGACCGATCGTGTTGGTAACGTACAGGTGCGGATATATTGAAGAATCTTGTTCGTTCATTATTTAAACACACGCTGAAAATCTATTCCACAAATCCTCTTTTTTCCCAATAAATTGAATTCACCTTCCTCGTCAGTTTTTATCCTTCTCGGAAGTCTGAAAAATGAAAGAGTTGTAACTGGGCATAAATCAAATTTTCAAGGTCTGGTGAATATATTGGACCAGCTAATAGATATATAGAAACATACAGACATAAAACATTCTCGTGAACATTTTGTTTTTAAGAAAAGAAATTTCCGCAAGACGAAAGGGCCGGTGTACAGTAAAAATTGTCTAAGTTCAGTTGCTTTCCACCGCTTCCAGTAATTTAATTCTCTAGGTTTTCTTGCGAATTCTGTGGGTACAGAGAGTTTTTTTTAAAGATTTTAATATGGTAGAAATTACTCGAACATGAAATCCCGGCACCCTGACAGATAATGGCACAGACAGCTATAATCCTAATAATTTTTTGATTACACCTAGACATACTGGGTGCGTTTTGTACTGGGTTAAAATTTGGGATTTCTGTCAAAATTGAAGTACCAACACGGAAATCTTCATCCTTTTGAGACATAAAATCCTCATCACTCCTGAGAATAATGTCTTTTGAAAAGGAAAACAAGTTCTTCGTTCCACATAGTCAATACCGTTGGATTCAGCCCCCCCCGACCAAGCTATTGGAAGTATGTGACTGCATTGATCTAGTCAGTTGTGACGACACACACATGGGCGTGTTGGACAAGCCCGACTTGGCCGGTGAAGAGGACGGTAAAAATCCGGAAATTCGACGACTGTTGGGCGGTCTTCTGACACTGCGTTATTTGTGTTCTGGTTATCGTAACTGCATTGTGAACGACGTTTCCGAATGCGTGCATAAATTGATCGTTTACTCGTGTCGGTCACCCGATATCATGGTCTACAACACCTGTCGGTCGATCTCGTGTGTATCGAAAATAGAGCGGGTAGCTCGTCAACAACCACCTCTAGTCTTCAGATCTATGACAATCATCCAACAATACCTGCAAGTGTTCGCCGCACTGTGCGATTTCAACTACTCGCTCACACCGGAAATGGACAGTGGTATTTGTAACGTCCTGGTATTGAACAAGGTCTGGAAGCACAACCAGGCGAGAAAGATTTTCATACCGCACTACCGACTCCTGTCCAATGACGGCTACACGGATCTCGTTATAAATGCGTTGAAAAACAACAGAGCAACAAAGAACAGAGGGACCGTGATCGGTGCGATTAAATTCTACTCCACGTCCAATACAGTCCTTTACACCAACAGGTACGCATTTTTCAATTTGAGTACGACAAAAAGCACCCCACACTCGGGACCTTGTCATAAAACTCAACAGGATGCTACACCGGGAACTAGCGTGATGGATTCGGTCGCTTCGGACCACGGCCCCGAAGATTCGGTGAAAAAATCCAACACTTGTAGTTTTCAAGCAAGACGCCGTACACGCCGAACCCGGTGAACGGGCCACACTGGCGTGCAGGATTCTCGTCGAAATACACCTTGGCACGAACTTTAACTTCTGAAAAGCTATATATATATATATATGTATATTCTAAATTCTTTATAACGTAGAACGGAAAAATGTAAAATAATTTATTCAAACGTACTTCCTACAATCCTTTACACAGGTTGCTTTTTTTACATTAATTGTATTGATAATGTAAAACTGTAGAATTTTTAAATAAATATTTCTGATATTTATTTCCATGTACTTCCTACAATCCTTTTCACTCGTTCCTTGTAACGACTAACTTTTGTACAATTATTTTTAAAACTTATTCTCCCACACTCCTTGTGGAAAAAAGACTATAACGCGATATCAGATTTTCACTTTCTTTTTGGAGAGAGATTTTGATAATTTAAACCACATCGTAAAAGAAAGGCCAAATCAATGTGAAGAAAACTACCACACCATGATTACTACGATAACCCCTTTGGGGATTACAACAGGAGAGTTGAACACTGCAGAATATCGAAACAATGGCATATTTATTAACCACATCGTAAAAGAAAGGCCAAATCAATGTGAAGAAAACTACCACACCACGATTACTACGATAACTCGTTGTAATTTGGGCGGGAGGGGTGGTTGTTGTTAGGCTCTGTTGTAACTCGTCGTGTAGCCTGGTCGTCTTCTCCATATTACTCAGTTGCGGGACGTACTCTTCCTTCAAGAGAAAACAGGTCATTTTACACGGTAAAACAGTCTACATGTTGTTTGGATTATTTTGTCTACAAACCGAAATCGACTTTACCATTTCGCAGTTTAAAAAAAAAGCTATGTCCTACTGAAATACGACCCATTTGTATCGTATAACCATGTTCCTTCGGATTGATAGAACTTAATTAAGGGGGGGGGGTTCATGAAGAAATTAAAAATCTTTTGTTAACCCCGTGGGTAGTAGGATGGGTTTCATTGTATAATGTAAAAAGCTTGATTTTTCCTTCTTTAAATCCATCCCACAGATCACAGAGGGGAACCAAATAAACAAAACCAAAAAAAAAGAATCATAACTCTATGTGTTGTAGAAGCTGAGCTGTGTAATTTCCAAAGTAAAAAAAATACAACTTTCGGAAATCGAAAAAAAAACCCAAAACAGTGTACTTTATCAGTGTACCCGTCGTTTCTCACCAGCTAATTTAGCCTTTGATTCAGCTTTAGTTTTTAATGATTTACAAACATAGATCGTAAAGAAATGCTGACAAAGTGTTGTCTACTGCTACTTTCACATATAAAACAAAAAAATCAATCCTAAACTATGAACTTCAAATATATTATTTCCAAAGTTTTAAAAATCGTAGGACCTTATATTTGATAATTTATTTATGTTCAAAACTGAATATAGAACCAAAATATACAAAAAAGCAAATACAAAATAATCTTTTACCGATTTGGCGTGAACTCCCGCTTTAATGAAGTGATGAGCGAATTTTGTTCAACGTTTTAAAATCTAAATAAGAATTTACTTGGAATCAGCTACTAAAAATTCGATTAGCGTTTCCGTATTGTAAATGTTGAAAATAAAGTATTACCAAGTTTCTGGGAGTGTAAAATACACTCGAACGAATTTCTCACATTAAAATTGAAGATTGAAACAGCCTTTCAATACTTTAAATGTAGAAAATCAATATTATTGACAATCAACTGGGAGTGACCACTCGAATTATTCATTCAATGTAAAAAGTCTTGTTTTCCAAAAATAACGAAACCTAAACATATGAATAATCAAATATCTTCCTTTAAAAGATTGAACTTAAGTTTTTGTTTACTGAATATGGTATATTTATTTTAACAAAGCGGATTTGAATGATATTATGATTAGAAAACAGAAAAAATGGATATGAAGTCTCCGTGAAATTTCCTGAAAAATATTTCATTATAAATGAGCAAAGGAGGCCGCATTCGGCTTACGTTGGGCGCTGCGCCCGAATCAATTGTTTCTTGCTAAGGATGGAATTAGTTCTTGGAACACATTTTTTAGTATGGGGGTACCCCGGGTTGTGTGTTGGCCATTCAGCGTACGCCGACCGTGGACTCATTATCAACCCTTTTTAACACTGAAACAACTTTCTTTCTGAGGCGTTATATGGCCGAGAGCACATCCACGCGAACAGTTTCGCTCTAGCAGCTTCAGGGTTCCCCGCGCAAAAAATACTCCCCCTGTGATTGCTCCCTCATAAACCTGTGCCATCTGCTTGTTCCGTACGTGCGCGTGGCCACGAATTTTCATTATTATTAGTTCAAACGTTCTCGCCTTCGGCCTCTCTGCTGCAGCTTCCCTTTCGAAAAGGGGGTTCCCTTGTGTGTTGTAGATACTCCGTAACGAGGTGGGACGCCTTGCGTTTTTTCGTCACGTCTCTGTCCAAAACTCTCTCATTGGGACTAATGGGCCATGATGTAACGATTCGGGAGACTTGGTAGTTAAGACGAGGTGAGTCTGACCCCCCCGGAACTTCAGAGTAATGTTAAGCGGTACGTTGCTTAGGTACCTCCGTTTACGTACTGTTTCGCACCGTGCTGCCCTGTCTCGACGGTTACTATCACTTAAGGACGGAGAGTCGGCGGTGTCCAGGGACGACTGGAGCCCAAACAGCTGTCGGTGTATTTGTGTACAAATCTCGAGGGCCGAAGCGCACGGACACTGATAGAAACTCCCCCCACAACTTCTGTAACAGTCTCGAGACCCAGGGTACAGCGATGACTCGCGCTTATACGAAATCCCCGGGTTCTCTAAGGACCAGCTCCACCACACTTGACGCAGGATGATGCAATTCCAACGCGCAGACACATTTTCGCCTGGGATGGTTATCAAAATGTGCGCCTCGAACGAATTTAACCAGTGGTTTGTGCAGATGCCTCTCTTCTTTTTTGTTGATTAGAGACAAGGAAACTGAGACGTATTTACTTCTTATAGGGTATTCTGCGACATAATTCTGTGCGTAGCGGCGTGCAAAAGTAAGTACGACACTATAACACTAGGATAATATCAGACCAGCACAGGGTGACCAACAGAATTCCTACGTGTTTGTGTCTGGACAGCCCAAAGTCCCGTGTTTTTTAATGTTTTTTGGAGAGAGTTTTTAAATGCGTGACTCCGTTTTACGTGGGGCCGTAAGCAGGCGTTTCCCAAACAGACGCCTCGCCGTCGAGATCGGTAGGCGATTTCTTCTTCCAGAAAGAATGGTTCGTATTGTAAATTTTACGAAGGGAAAATACACAAGAAAGGGAGGTTGTCTTATACTTTATATTTTAAGGTCGTTGTACTATATTCTCCGTATACACTTGTTACCGTACAAATTCTATTTTTCTCTATGAACTGAAGGCTCTCCGTCAAATGCTTCCTGATAAAAAAAGTCATTAAAAAAGAGCTCTAGAATAGGAGGCCCGGGTTCGGCTACGGTTGGCCTGGCTGTGCGCGAGCCCCGCAAATCAGTTGAATCGCAAGATGGATAGTCTCCAACTATAATAGAGACGAGTTACGAAGATGAATTTTGTATCGTTTCTATGACAAAACCGTGTACAAACGGCCAAGGACACTCATGCGACATCGCATACGCAAAGGCGTGCAACTGACCCCTTCCACCCCCTATCTTTGCCCCCCCCCTCGTGGATCGCCTCACATGGAGGTGCTCAAACATCCGCCTCTCCCTCCCCCTACCCACTTCCCTCGCTCATGGAGGTTAAATGGACCCTCGTCCACTCGGCCTTTCGCCCCACGGAGGGTCAATAAGTGACCTTCAAAGGATCATACCGATAGACCTTTGACCTTTTGGACATCAAGGTCACATTGCCGAGTGTTCTGCCCTTTCTGGTACTTCACAAGGTCAGCTCAATGTCGCTTGGACCCTTGAGGTCAGTAAGAAAAATTTTTCGTCATAAAGACTTGAGTTTCTCGTCATAACCGACCCGTGACAACACAAATGTAATATACGGTAGTTTACTTATGATCGTAATAAATTTATGACGTAAATTATTTAGAGTCGATTGTAATAGTTCTTGGTGGTAATTACTGATATTTATATGTTTGGTTAACAAATAAGACGATGGCGCATTGAAGTAGTTTTTATTTCTGGTGAAGTTTATTTTGATGTCATTAATATTAATTAAAGCGGATGACCAAATAGTCATTAAGGAAGGTCCTACGGTGCAGCGTGACAAGTTTTGGTACAACAATATAATAATAAAGTTTATTGTAATTCACTATATGTTAAGTGGATTTCCTAATCTGAAGTGTGTGTAAGAGTTGAACTATGTTAGTTTATGCAACGGTGTGATGCAGAGCCCTTGATGTTTCTTATATATAGCTTAGAGGGAAGTATTTATAGCCAGCAGTGGTTCTGTTTAGATGACTATTTCAAGACACTTTCTAGATATGAACAGGTATTAATTTTGTCGTATGGACAATTTTATATCCAATTAAATTTGCTAAATTTTTAGAAAATATATGTTGTTTTTTTTTTCCACATCTATTAGGTAAAGATATATTTTACAAAGTTGTGAAGTATTTAACTAGTAATTTAATTTTTGGGTTTTACATTAAATATTGATAGGAAAAGATAAAAAATTTGAGTGAATACGCGCGGATAATTTTATAATTTGTCAAATTTTAAAAATTATCCAAGTTTAATTTTCGTTTGTATTTGTATTATTAATGATTAGTTTTATAATTTTTGTGATTTTAAAAATGGAGTGTTCAAAGAAAGAATTTGTGTTGAGCTTATGGACACAATCCGAAGTTCAGCATTCTCATACGATACTTACGGTAGATAGCTTCGGGAAGTACGTGTGCTCCGCCAAACTTAAACACCCCAACAGCACCAGTAATAATGCCCAAACCGCGGCTGACACAACAACCGTCTGACTTATCTCCAATCTTTTGGAAACGGTCCCTAGTGAAGATTAATTTCCTTTACATCTGACACATGAATTAGTTAGAAAAATTTATTTGGATGAATTTGGTGTATATTCTAATTTTGGGGATAGTTAGTGTGTGATAACTAATGATGTGATGAGTCCAATCTTAAAAATATCAAAAGACATTTGTCATGATCCCTATAGCAGTACAAACCAGCGCAATTTTTATTTTCCCATATACTTTATGTGATTCTTTGATCTAAATATTACATACCCTTCTAGGAAAAATAATGCCTTAGTCTGCAGATAAACCAGGTATGATAATTATTATTATAAGCCCACACGTTATGACTTGTGTCCTATAGTATGTTATTAAGCAGTTTTAGATGATGTATTGAAATAAATGTTACTAATGTTTTTCGTTTCCACTAAATTTAGTACAAAAGATTCAAGATAACGGTAAGAAAGTAGATTAGTATTGAAAATTTGAATGAAGGTAAGTGACTGGAATTATAAGAAAATAGAGTCTAGAAAAAGTGAGGAAAATGAGATGTAAAAGGACCTAAAAAGTTTATAATTACATTCGCTATTTCAAATCCCAGCTAAACTTCAGATATAAGCTTGATGTAGGTTTGACAAAGTTTGCTAAAATTAATTTTTAATTCATAAAAATAATAAGTAAATCCTTATTCCATAGACACAAGCATTGTACCAGTACCAGTCTTGGTGTATCAAAAGAAGAAAAATTATTCAACATCCTGTGTGAGACCCGGTACTTACATTAAATAAATTGAATCACCTTATGTTAAAAATTTGAAAAATACGTAAAAGAGCGAAAAGACAATAATTTGCAAAAAGTAATCGAAAAAAGGTCGTACTGTTGTTTATTAAACTGTTAAAAAAAAATCCAAAAGACAAAAATAGTATAGCAGTAATTTGAATCGAATTGTGTTAACATCTTGTTTTGTCAAAACATGTTGAAGAAATGGACATGTGTAAAACGACAAGAAAACAGGTGTACGTTTTTTATAATAAAAGACAAATCGTACTAAAATTCCTAAGATAGATTGTTTGTAAATATTTTTGATAATTTTTATAGTGAGTGCTTATTCAAATTCGTAATGATTTTACAATAATTTATTCTATAATTTTAAATTAAAATTATGTTATTATTTTTGTTTCCAGCTAATAAACACTCTAATATTTATTCGACGTGTCGATAATTGGATTTTCCTATCTCACCCTAATCGTTGTCTTCATCCAATTTCAGCGTGTCGTGGTGTTTGATTTTAAGTAGTAGATGAAAATGTAGTATTTATTATGAGGATACAAAATGGGATCGAGTAAATTAGGATAATAACAAATAATAGCAATAGTGAGTGAACCATCTAGGTCGAGTGTTATGGTCTGAGTGAGATAGCCACCGATGAATCATGTCCTATCGTATAAAAAAATGTTAGTATGCATGTGAGTTGCTGGAGTAAATTGATGTCCTAGAATTATAGTAGGAAAAACGAATGGAATAGTGCTGTGATTTAAATTTAATCAAAAGCGATAAATTTTCAGTGTAAAATTAGAGTGAAAAGGAATAGCTCATTTAATTATGCGAGCGAATATTTTTATGTGCCTGAGATAGATGAAGATGGTTACGAAAAAAGCGAGGTATTTTTATAAAAAACTAGTAGATGATATTAAACTGGTTTTAGGTATCAACAGGGATCAAAAAAAATTTATTGTTTTATTATCTTTATCATATCATAAATGAGATGGAATCTAATCCAACCGATTAAATAAAGTAAAATATACTTTTGTTTCTGAACCAATGAACATTGATAAAAAAATAAGAAGAAAATTCATGGAATTAGAACAGGAAAATAATTATTCTTTATCAAACCCCTTTTACATCATCACCACCATTACCTATTGATGAAAATAAAATTTTTAGAAGTTCCCAAAAAAAAACGAAAAAAAAAACAGAATAAAAATTAGTTTTTCCAAATAATAAATTTATAGAAAATTTAAAAAGCGTTTAAAGGTATTTTGAAAACGTACTATTTAAAAAACAAAAACAAAAATTTAAAAAAAATTTGTTTAATTTTACAAGTTTCTAAAGAAGAAAAAAAAACAGTTTATATAAATTTATTTAAAAGAATATGAAGCATTAAAATTTAACATTGTTGTTTTAATGTACTTATAAAGAAACCTTTTTCAAAAAAGGGGACCCAAGAATTTGGGTTTTAAAACCTCCCAATTTTACAGTGTTTCGTGAAAATTCGTTAAATAATATTTTTTAGAATAAAGTTTTCCCCAAAAATTTTTGGTGAAGAAAATGATTAATTTTGGGAAAAAAAGCGGGTTTGGGCATTACATTTTGTAGTGGAATTTTTGTACGATGGGAGTAAGTATAGACCATTAGCCGGGGTCTTCAAAAAATTAACTCTTCCCAAAATGTAAATTTAAAATAAAAAAAACTATTATTAATCCGCAAAAAAAAAGATGATAATAAATGTTTTCAAAAAGGCAAATCTAGCTCGTTATGTAGAAAGGGGGAGCATAGAGAACGTGTTTGAAGAAAGGGTATACATCTATAATTATTAAAATAATTTTAAAAGAAAATGGAATATTTTAAAAAGAATTTAAAGGGGCAGCAAAATAAAACTTTTTTCTCCCCAATTTTTTTTTGGGGATAAATAATAAATGTGGAAAATTAAATAATATATAGTAGCTAATAAATTTAATAAATATTTTGGCTCAAAAGCTGAAAAAACTGTGTTCTATCAAAGCCCCACCAAAAAATTTAAAAAAGAAGTGCATCTAAAAAAAAGTTTTTTGTGAACAACACATTACGCGTCAAATTTTTTAAAATCCCCGGTTTTAAGCAGGGAAATACTCACGTGATAAGCCTTTTAAAAAAACCCTACGCACCGGGGTTGATGGCCTTAGTTCTCAAATTATTAAGAAACAATTTAAAGAAATTAGGTTTAAAATACTAAAAAGTATAAATTTTAAAATTTTAAAATTTTTTAATCAGGTGTTTTTCCCGAAAAATTGAAGGAGGCTGTGGTTTTAATTTTTCCCAATCATAAAAAAAAATCAAAACTAATCAGCCCGGGGTAATTATAACCAATATCCTTTTTTTAATCATCATTCTCAAAAATCATTGAAAAGATTATAAAAAAAACAGTTAATTACATTTTTAGAAAAAACAAACTTTTTTAGTTTTTAATCAATTCGGTTTCCCGGCAGGGGTTTTAAAAACAAGTCGGGCCTTTTTAAAAATTTAAAGGGGGAGGTCCCAGAGGGGATAAATAATGGAAAAAAGTAAAACGGGCCTGTTCCTAGATATAAATAAAGCATTTGGGTAAGGGGGAATCTGAAAATTTTCTGCAAAAAAATGTATAGGTGTGGAATTAAAGGGGGAAAAATTTTTAACTGGTTTAAAAGTTTTTATTTTAAGAAAAAACACAGCGGGAAAGTTGAAAAGGGTGCTTAGCGGGTTTACGTGAAGTTTAAAATTTTGGAAAATTCCAAAGGGTACTGTTTTGGGGGCAGTTCTTTTTTTTAAAAAAAATTTAATGAATTTTTGTAACGCAAGATTTGTTGGAAAAAATAAATTCTTTCGCGAGGGTACTGGCTTTTTCCCTTTCGTTTTGGGGAAACATTGGGGTGATGTTTGATTGAATTTAAAAACCCAGAACCCTTTAAACTTTTACATGGTGGGTTTACTAAAAAAAAATATATCTTAAGTACCGCTAAAAAAAAATTATTTAAATTTTAATTTAAGGGAAGGTAATCAATTAACAAATAGGATTATTCTACACTGGATTGGATTGTTATTTGTAGTAGGAGTTATATTTTTAAAAATAAATGTATTGAAAATAAAAATTACTTGGGCAGTAAAAAAAATATTTAGGGAAAAAATTTTTTCAAAAAGGATTTTTTCCATGGGAAAAAACATTAAAATTTGAAATTTTAAAAAAAAAATTTTAAAAAATGTTTTTAGACTATTTTTAATTTTTTTTTTCGGGGAAAAAATGTGCAAAAGAAAAACACAAAAAATGCTTATTTTTTTCAAATTTCATAGTAGACTGGAATATGGAATTTTAAAGTTGGGGAGGACTTATAAAAAATAACAAAAAAATCCTTTTTTATTATTCAAAAAAAATTTCGTTAGGCTAATTTTACGAAGAAATTTTAACTGAAAAACAAGTTTTTCCTTTATTTTTTCAATTAAAAATACTACCAAAAGACATCTTATTTAAATAAAGCTTGAAAATATTTTTATCGCGTACAGGAATAATACAATTTAAATGAATTTCAGATCAAAATTAAGAAATGGGGTCAATGTAAGTGTACCTAGGGCCCCCCCCCCCCTCAAACACATTTTTTTTAAAAAAAAGCTATAAAATTTTTTTTCGCCAAGAATATTTAATAAATTACCTTTAAACGCATTCGCTAAAAGTTTAAAACTTTAAATTTACTCTAAAATTAAAACAAATGGTTGTTGGAAATTTTTTAAAAAATTGACGAAATTTATTTGAAAATAATACAGTAAAAAATTTTTTTTTTTTAAAGATTATGGCAGATAAAAAATTTAAATCTTTCCCGATATTGGGATATACGTTATTTTTTTTTTTATATATTATTTTTAAAAATTAAAAAAATATAAAGGGGTTTTCAAATTAAAAATTTTTAGTACATAAAATCAATTTTTAAGGTTTTATTTTTTTTTTTGTTTTAAGGAAAACATAAACAGTTTTTTTAAATTTATGAAACAAATTTTTTGTTTAATGGTTTTTTTTTAAAATTTGTATGAGGCCCTTTTAAAAAAAGACAAATTTTTTAATTGAAAATGGAATTTTTTTTTTATTAAAAATTTGTTGGTTTTGGGGAAATTATTTTTCATTCTATAAGAATTTGAAAATTAAAATCAGCCATTGTTAAAAAAAATTCAGTAAGACCTCCAATCAGGCGTGGGCCCTTGGGGGAGTTCCCCATTTCTCATAATTTTATTTATTTTCATTGTTTCTTTGGGAAAAATATTAATTTTTTTAGGATCTTCTTGGGATTTTTTTTAAAATTTTAAATTGGGTTTTTTAAGTTATGTATTGTAAAATTTTGCCAGTGTAAAAAAATTTTTCAGCATGATTTGTAACAATTTGTTGTTTTTTTGAAATAAATTTTTTTTTTTATAAATTTTAATTTTTAATTTATTTTTTATTTAATTAATAACTTCCCAAATTTTTAAAGATTTAGTTTTTTCTATGCACCTTTTTAAAACAAATTAAAAAATTTGAAAAAAAATAATTTTGGGAAAAATGTGTAAAAGTTTTAAAAGTAAATTTAAAAAAACATTTCGAAATTTTAAAACCACTCAGAGTGTGGGAAGAAGAAGGTAAAATCATTTTGATTTTTATTAATTTAAGTTTAATGATCAAGGTTAAATTAAACCCCTATTTTTAAATTAAAGAATTTTTTAAGATTAATTAGAAAAACAAAATTTTAATAAATAAAAGGTTCCCCCTGTGGGCGGGCCCCCCCATTTGAGCAAAATTTCTCCCACACAGTCGTTCCCCCGGACACGAAAGAAAACCTTAAGCGGAAAATTTCATCTTTTTCCCCTCTCTTTTGGGAAATTTTTTTATTCCATTTTTCCCCTGTCTGTCTTTTTCCACATATGGGTTTACCTTTTTTTTTCTTTCAGATTTTTTTTTTGGGAAATTCCTAGTCTTCTTCATTTACCCTCTACTCGTTTTTCGCTTTTTTTTTTGGGTTTTTGTAACATTCAGAATCTGTGGGTTATTTTCAATTTTTGCATCATTGGGGGTCAAAAACGGGTCGTTGCTTTCATTTTTGGTTTTTCCCTGAAAATCTCTTCTTCAAAGAAACTAAAAAGGATTATTTTTCCCCTAGGTTATCGGTTTTGGTTATTTGGGATCAAAACTTTGGGGTTTACTGTTGTTACTGTTGGTATCAAACAAAGTCTCTTCTTCCCTGTTTGTCAACACAATTTTTTTTCAACAGACACATTGGGGGGTTGCTTTTTTCGGTAAAAATCAGGATCAATTTTTTACAAAAGTTGGTGTCCATCAAAGCCTCTTCTTCATGGGTTTATCAAAATTTACCCCAAAGTATCGGGGTAAATAACCCTGACGTTTTAACAAGACAAAACCCCTTAAAAAAAAAGGCCCTTGTACAACTAGGGCCCATGTCCCTTTAAAATCATGCCCTGTGTAATTTAATTTGTTTCCCAAATTAAAATTAAAAATTTTTGCCGTTTTCCCCCAATAAAAAACACATTGTCCCCTTTAAAAGCACACTTTAAAATTTTTATCATAATATTAATTTTGAATTTCAAACAGATGTAGGATCAAATATTCCCAAAGTACCACTATTTTTAACATTATAGTTTTATTGGGCCCCCTTCATTTTCCCAGTGCCCCTATCCAACATTTAAAAATTATATCTTCATAATTCAAAGCCATTGTTTAAAACTAAGTAATTCACCCGAACTGTCACTGAAATAAAAACCCCCAAAAAAAAAACGGGGGGGGTTCCCCAAATTTTTTTAAAAAAAAACCCCCTTGGGTTTTTTTCTCATTAATTTTTTTTTGTAAAAATTGCTAGTTTTTCTTTAAAAATAAATAATAAAGGAAATTTAAAAACCACATAATCACTGTTTTTTTTTTTGTTTTTAAAAAATGGAATATTACCCTTTGTTTTGGTCAAGGGCATGCCTACTATTTTTACTTTTTTTAAAATCTTGGTTTTTTAAAAACTAAGTCATTTTTAAAAATGGGTTGGCAAAGAATTTTAAACCCTTTTAATTCATTATTAAATTAAATTTGGTTTTTTGCCAAACAATTTAAAAATTTTTTCCCCAGAACCCTAAAGATTAAAAAAATTTAACCTTTTTTACTCAAAACCCAATATTAAAATTTTAAAGAATTTTTTGGAATTGTACATGCCTTTTAGGTTAGGTTTAATTTTTTAAACAAATTAAAATTAAAGGGTAGTCCCATTTGATGTTTCTTGTTATCCCGTTTTTTTTTTAAAATCCCAAAAGATTAGTGACCCCGCCGGGTTTATAATCAAACTTTAAAATTTCTAAAATCTCTTGCCATGAATTGGGCTAACTAAGGGGACTACTGGAGGTTTTGGCCCTCAAAATTTTTTTCAAAACACAAAAAAGCAAAAAAACGTAACTCCTTTTAAGGGGAAATTTAAAAGGAAAAAAAAATTTTTAGCTTTTTTAAAAAAAGGCCCGAGCTTAAATTTTTAAATTAACAACAATTACAATGAAACATTCTACCAATGGGAAAAAAAATGCTGTACCTTGAGTTTAAAAAAACTGAAAAAAAATTTAGATAATCAAAAAGCACAAGCAAACCCAAACCCAAATGGACAATCATCTCACTTACAATTTTATCAAAACAAGGGTTTTCGGAGTTACGACCTTTGCTAAAAACCCGAATACAAGCAAATTTCCCAAAACGAACCCTTTTGATAATTGTAAATTTTTTAAAAGTTTAATCATTTTTTGGAGTTAAAACACTTTTTAAGACCCGCTCAAGGGAGATCTCAAATCTGTGGCACAAAAATTTAAAAAAGACCCAAAAAATTGGTTACGAAACCCTTTTTTCACCCAAGCCCCACGATTTTATTTTTTTTACTATACAAAATTTTCAAAAAAAAGTAACAGTTTCCCTTTTTTTTTCGGTTGGGGGACCACATTTTCCCCCAAAATTTTTGGGAAAAAAAAAAGGGTCTTGACAACGTAGCGATTCAATATGTCCCGGGCCCCTTTTTTCCCAAAAAAACTGGTAACTTATCATAAATACAATTTAATATTAATAAAATTTATTTTTTTATATATTCTTTTGGTAGAAAATTCAAATTAATTTTTTTTGTCAAATTTTTTGTAATCAATTATGGAAAAAAATTTAAAAATTTTTTTGTATTTTTTTTTTTTCCCCAAAATTTTCTTTAACATATATTAAAATTCCCCCAAACCCAAATTTAAAATTTCATGTACATTTATATATGCGCAATTTGATGAAATTTGAAAAACACCCAAGGCTTCAATATATTTTACAAATTTATTGGTTTTTTTTAAAAAAACAAAAAAACTAGGGGCAATTTAGAATTTTTTAAGATTAAATACCCTTTAAAAATGAATTCGGATAAACAAATTTTTTTTTATAAAATTTTTTTTTTTTCATTGCTTTTTTAAAAATAAATTTTACCTTTATTTTTAAAATTTTTGTTAAAAATTTCACGGTTGGGTTAAATAAAAAGGTTTTTGAACACTTTTTTTCGTTCGTTTTATATTTTGAGCAAGCTCTTTTTTTGACAAAGTCGTTTTATAATGTTTTTTGAATCCCCTTTTTAAAATCCAGATAAAAAACTCCATCCTATAAAAAAAAAAAAAAATAAAAAAAATGTTATTAAGTACAAAATTGGTAATTTAAAACTCTTCCAAAATTCACCATCAAAAAGTATTAAATTTTTTTTTTTTTTTTAGTCCATTTATCAAGATCCCTTTTAAACAAAATTTTTTTTTATTTTTCTTTTTTTACAATAACCCAAAAAATTTTAAAATTTGGGTTTTTTCCCCCACTAACAGCTACTTTTTAATAAACTCCTGTAAAAAATAAAAAAATTTTTCTGTAAGTATACTCCATATTTAAACCCGTTCAGTTAAACAAGTAGAATGAATATGAACAAAAAATTTTCACTTTAACATAAATTTAAAAACCAAAAACAATAGCAGTTCATTAAAACTAAAATAAATAAATGTACACATCGATTAAAAAAATTGGGGTACAAAAAATTTTCTACAAGGCCTTTTTGTGGGCCCCATAAAACGACTTTTCTGGGAAAAAGCAACGCAGCATAATTTGTACTCGCCCCGTCCCAACCCCACACAACAAAAATTTTTTTATGGGAAACAAATAAAGGTACCCCGTCCCTTTTATCACGTGTTTTAAAAACTGTTAAAAAAATAAATTTTTGTTTTTTTTAGTGGCTGTAAAAATTTCCCAAAAAAAAATCTTTTGGAAAACCCTTTCCTTTCCAGAATTACTTTTTAAATTGTTTTTGCCTAAAATCTTTACAAACAAAGACAAAAAAAAAAGAATAAGCCAATTTTGGGGGTTCCTTTAAAAACCGTTTATTAAAATTCACAAATTTTGGGAAAAACCCCAAAAAAAAAAGGGAAAAGTTTTAACCATTGTCTTTTTTTCTGGGGGTTTTTTTCCCTTTTCCTAAAAATTTATTTTTTAAATAATATTTTAAACCTTTTCTCAATTTTTCCTTTTGTCCAACGGTTTTTTGTTTGTGGCTTTTTGGGGGGGTATTCTTTAAAAACCTGGGGGGAGTGGGCCTTTCCAAATTTTTTAAAACACCCCTTTAAAAAAAATTTTTCCCACTTCCGCGAGGAAAAAAGGGGAAAAGGCCACCTTCAGTAAGGGGTGCTCTTTTTTACCCGTTAAGGGGTTTTTTTCAAGGAAGGGGGCAAATTATTCTTTAAGGGTTTTTCCCCGTCTGTGGGTCCTTTCCATAATCCCCCTCCCCTCTCTTTTTAAAAAATTTCGGGCAAAATCTAAAATAACACCCCGGGGGGGAAAAGGGGCCAGGGTGCAACAGGCCTTTTTGGGGATTCACTTTTTTTTCCGGGGGAAAGGTGAAAAAGAACCCCCCAAGTCGAAGAGGAAAAAATTTTTTTTCGGAAAAAAAGGGTTCCCGCTTTTTAAGTGAATAAACCGGGGGAAAAAATTTTTTTTAACTGTTAAAAAATTGAAAAAAAATTGGTTTTGGAATTAAAAAATTTTTTCCCCAAAAACTTTTACGGCGGAAAAAACCACCTTCAGAATTTCTTAAACCTTTTTACCTTAAAAAAATTTTTAAAAACTAAGACAAAAAAAAATAAAAAGGGAAAAGGGAAAACCGATGTTTGCGGGTGTTGCCTTTTTCCCCCCGTTTTTTTATATCTTTTTTTTAATATTAAATTACGGGGAAAACAAAAACCTTATAAAACCCAACGATTTTAAATTGTGTAAAAGACCGGCCTGGGATTTTCGTTTTTAAAAAAAAAAAAAAAAAATTTTTAGGTAGATGTTTTTTATTTTTAAAAAGACTAAAAAGTTTTTTTTTACTTCCAACAAAATTGACCGGCCAAATGCAAAAGAGCTCTGTTACGGTTTTAAAACATGTTCAGAGTCATTTTCTTGTTTCTTCTTTTTTTTTTGTGGGTTTTTTTTCCCCTTTTAAAAAGGCCTTGGGGGGCCTTTTTTCCCGGAAGGAAAGGGCTTTTCATCCCTTTCCCCCCGGGTTCCGGATAACCAAAGGTTTCGTCTGGGAAATAAGTTTTAAAAAAAGGATTTTTAATTTTTTCTAATTTTGGTGGGGCCGAATTGCCATTTTAGGAATTTTTTGGGATTTATTTTTTTTGTTTCGTTTATCATTTTCCCACCCCCTTAGGCCCTTTGGGTTTTTTGGACGGTTAAAAGGGGGGACTAATTTTCCCCTGGGGCTAATTGGTTTTTAAACAAGAACCCCTGAAAAATACCACAGTTTTTGTACCATTTACGGGGGAAACCCCCGCCGTCCCGGCCTTCTTTTTTTTTTCCCTCAATAAATTTTAAAGGGCGGATTCTTTAAAATTTTTAAATTCCCTGCCTGTGGGCACATTGTGTACAAAGATGGGCTACAAGGGGCCCCTTTTTGTGGGCCTATAAAACGAAATTTTTTGGGAAAAGCAACGCAGCAAAATCGTACTCGTCCAGTCAACCCCCACAAACAGAATATTTTGTTTATTTGGGGAAACAAATTTTAGGAAATACAAACCCTCCCTTTTAACACGTTTAAAAAACTGGGGAAAAAACAAATTTATGGTTTTTTTAGTGGCTGTTTAAAATTTTCCCAAAAAAAATCGGTGGGACCTTCCTTCAAATTACATTAAAAATTGTTAGCCTAAAAAACCCAAAAAAGGGTATGACAAAAAAGAAAAAAGAATTTAAACTTTCCCCAGAATTAAAATTCCAAAGTTTATCTTTTAAAAACTTCTACAAATTATGACGAACAAAAAAAAGAATGAGGAAAAACCGGGGGTTTTGGGGGGGTGGGTTCCCTTTTTTATGTTTTATAATATATATATATATAAAATTTTATAATTTTTATCTCAAAAATTTTAAAAATTAAATGGCCCATTCCCTTTTGCCAAGTTTTAAATGGGGGTAAAGACTTTGGCCTGTATATTCGTTTTTTAAATTTTAGGTGGGGTGTTTTCCCAAATTTTAAAAGCTAAAAAAAAAAGGTTTTTTTTTTTTTCTAAATTCCAACGAGAAATTTACCGGCACTGTAATAGATGCTCCTGTTTCGTGAACCCAATTTTTAGAGTCATTTCTATGTTTCCCTTTTCCTTGTTTGGTCTTCCATAAATTTTTCCTCGTTATCTGACGACTTGTCAGCAAATCTATATACACAAGGGTTTTCACGACCCGGTTTCCCAAAAGCCGTTTTCCCGGATTCCAAAATTTTTTTTCCCTAAGGTGAAACCCTAAAAAGTCAGATTTTGGGCTGTCGGGATTCCCCCGCTTGAGGGGATTACCGGGGAAAAGAAACTTTTGGAAATGAATTGAGGAAATGTCGGAGATATTGTTTTTGAAATCTCTGACGGGGCGGGCTTTCTTCTTTAAAAAGTTGCTTAAATTTTTAAAACTTCAAAAAATAAAAAAAAGGCCCAACTTTTCGGGGGGCCAAATGAAATTTTAAAGATCCCAAAGGCAAATCCAAAAAACCATTTTTTAAATTTTGGTTTTGTTTTTCGTTTTAATTTTTGGGGATTTTTATTTTCCTCGTTTTTGGCCTTTGGAGGGGTTTTTTTGGGGGGTTGGGGGGGGGGGTGGTTCCGGGGGGGGGGGGGGGGGGGGGGGGGGGGGGGGGGGGGGGGGGGGGGGGGGGGGGGGGGGGGGGGGGTTTTTTTCTGGACGGTAAGGCGGACTATTTCCACTGGTGGCTAATTGGGTTTTTTTACACAAAACACCTGAAAGTAAAACCACAGGGGGGGTACCATTAACGGGAGAAGGGCCGCCCCTCTGGGGCCCTTTTATTTTTTAACCCAAAAATTAAAAGGACGGATGTTTTTAATTGTATTCCCTTCCTGTGGGCACATTGTGTACACAGAGTGTCTACAAGGCCTTTTTTGTGGGCCCAAAAAAAAACGACTTTCTGGGAAAAGAACGAAAACAAAATGTACCCGCCCGTCGACCGACCCCAACAGAATATTTTTTTTTTAAAGGGAATCAAATATAGGAAACACCGTCCTTTTTATCACGTGTTAAAAACTGTTAAAAATATTTAAAGTTTTATTTAGGGGGGCTGTAAAAATTTCCCCAAAACCAAAAATCGGTGGGACCCCTTTCCCCCCCGAAAATTTCATTAAACCCTTTTTTAGCCCCAAAATCTTCTCAAACTATGGAAAAAAAAAAAAGAATAAGCCTTTTCCTTCAAATTAAATTTTTAAACCGTTTAAACTTAAAACTTCCCACAATTATGGACGAACAAAATAAAAAAAATTTAGGAAAACCGGGTTTTTTGCGGGGGTTGCCCTTTTTTTGGTTTTTTTTTAAATAAAAGTTTTTTAAAATAAAAAATTTTTTCGGGCAAATCCCTTATGTCCACGTTTTTTAATTGTGTAACGACCCCGGCCCGTATATTCCGGTTTTTTAATTTTTTTGGGGAGTTTTTTCCCCCTTTTAAAAGACTAAAAAAAAGTTTTTTTTTACTTTCCCAAAAGATTTTACCGGCACTGTCATAGAGCTCGTTACGTTTAAACTGTTTTAGGGGTCAATTTTCTATGGTTTTTTTTTTCCCCCGTTTTGGTTTGGCCCTTTCCCTAATCTTCCTCGAAACTGAAAAGACCCTTGGGCAGCAAAACTAAAATACACGAAAGGGTTTTTCACGACCCCTTGCAACAAACCCTTTTTTTGGATTCCAAAATTTTTTTTCCCTGAAGGAGGGTCGTAAAAAATAGGGGAAAGGACTGTCGAGGAATTTGCGCTTGGGGTGATTACCGGGGGTGAAAAACGGACTGAAATTAGGACTGTCGGAGAAAAAATTGGTTTTTTGAAAATCTATCGAGGGGGGGCTTGTTTTTATCCTTTAAAGGAAATTACTTTAAACTTTGGGGGTTTAGGGGTTAAATCTTCTAAAAACAATTGCGAAAAAATAAAAGAATAGGTAACCCCGATGGGGGTTTTCCGGGGTGTGTGGCCTATTCCAGGGTTTAATTTTTTTAAAACAAGGAAAAACCTTAAAACCCCAAAAGTTTTTGGGAAAATTTTGGAACCGACCGGCCCTTTATTTTTTATTTTAATTTCAGGGTAAATTTTTTTTCCCATTTTTTTAAAAGACTAAAACCTTTTGGTCCCTACTTTTTCCCAAAGAGATGAAACCCCCGGCACCGCCCAAAAATTTTTGTTTAGGGAAACAAAAAAGGTTCAAGGGCTTTATTCCGGTGTTTCCCCCTTCTCGTCTGGGGGGCCCCTTGAAAAATTTCCTTTTTTGAAGAACTTTAACCCTTTTTTCCTCTTTCTGGCCCCTTTTTCCCCCGTCGGAAATTTTAAAAAAAGAATCTCCCTTCTTAACGGCCAAAAGGCCCATCCCCCCTTTTAGTGAAAATTTGGGATGGGGGAATTCCTCTGGTAATTTCTTTGAACAAATTTTCTTTAACCCCTTTTTCTAAAGGTAAAGGGCGGGCCTTTTCCACGGTTTCCAAATTGGTTTTTTACCCCCCCAAAAAAACCTTTGAAAGTCCCCCCTTGTACCCTAATAAAAAAACCCGCATTTGGGTTTTTTTCAAAAAAAATAATTTCGGAAAATTTTTTTTTAATTAATTCAACGGGGAATTTTTAAGTACAAAAAGTGTCTTTTCAAAACCTTTTGTATTTTATAAAAAAAAATTTCGGAAAAACAAAAAAAAAAAAAAAACAAATATAAAACCCCCCAACGACCAAAACAACCAACAATTTTGTTTTTGGGAATAAATATAAAAAAACACCCCGGTCTTTAGGGGTCACGTGTATTTTGTTTAAAATTTTGGGTTTTTTTTTTGGCTGGGCCTTCCAAACCAAAAAATCGGGGGGACCCCCAGAATTTAAAAAACCTTTTTACCAAAAACCCCTTTTCCAAATATGGGGAACAAAAAAAAGAATTAAGCCCCTTTTTCCCTTCCCCTTTACATGCCGGTTTCCCCTTTCCTTTTACAATTCCTAAGGGGGCCCCCCCTTGGGGTTGTTTTGGGCCCAGGAAGGGGTTTTGCCCGTGGTTGCCTTTTCCTGTTAAAAAATTTTTTATAAAACGGGGCCCCAACCTTTCCTTTTGTCCACCCAATTTTAAATTTTTAAGCTGGCCTGTTTAAAATTTCGTTTTAATTTTCCAAAAGGTTTGTTGTTTTTTTCCCTTTTTTAAAGCCTAAAACGTTTTTTTCAAAATATTCCAAAAAGGGTTGAAACCGGCCAACTTCAATAGGATCTTGGGGACGGAAGGGAATTTTCCAAATTAAAAATCTAAGTTTCCCTCCGTCTGTGGGCCTTTCCCTTTAAAAATTCCTCGGCCCCGAGGGGCCTTGTTCCCCCAAATTTTAAAAACCCCACCCGAAAAGGCCCACACGGGCCCGGGTTTTAAAACAGCCCGGGTTTTGGGGGGGGAAATTTTAAATTTTTTTTCCTGAAGGGTACGGAAAAAAGGGGCCCGGGGCATGGTTTTTTTAAGTTTGGGGGCCCCGGGGGTTTAGGGGGGGTGGGATTTTAAACCGGGTTTTTCCCGGCTGGGATTGGAAACTTCTTGGGGGAAATAATTGTTCGAAATTTGACTGGGGTTTTTTAAAGGTTTCCCCCCAGGGAAAAATTACTTATTAAAACCCCCCTTTTTTTTTTTTAGTTTCCCAAAATTTTTTTCCCAAATTTTTGGACAACCCCTTTAAAAGGGGAATGAAAGGAACCAGGATGGGAAAGGGGGGTGGGCCTTTCCATGTTTTGGGGGAAAAATATTCCAACAATTAACTTGGGGAATTTTTTCCTTAAAGGCCAAGGGGTTTTTGTTTTTTGAAAACCCCCGGCCCTGGGGTTTAGTTTTTTTTCTTGGTGGTGGGGGTTTTATTCCCCCCCCCCCCCTTTTTTTTCCCCCCCCAATTACGACTACCCTCTACGTACTCCTCAGCGGCGACGTCGTGTCCGCGGACGACTGTGTCAGGTACTTGCTCAAATCGAGACCGGCGCAGTGGACGCTGTAGAATTCCACCAACTTCTGCAATAGTCTCAGCTCCAGATAACGGCCGCTCACGAAGACCGGGTTCTCCAAGGACACCACCACGGTTCCGGGATCGGCGATGTCGTACAGTTCCTGGGCGATCTCTCTGAGGGCCCTGCGGAACACAAGGTCCAGGGACATGTTTTTCGGATCTCGTTTGGGGCCGGGTTTGAGGGCGTGCGTGAGAGATTTCACCACCAGGGCCGGGTTGTTGCGCAGGGTCTGGTAGTCGTAACCGAAGCATTCCTCTTGACCCGAGAACAGGTAACTGTAGTGGTCGAAACTGGGGTAATTGGGCGGGAGGGGTGGTTGTTGTTGCTGTTGGTTTTGCCCGCCGGGAGGCGAGGGCGCCACGTGGACTATGAGTCTCACCGCCTCGACGAGGTTCCTCCTTTTTACGTTCCGCAAGGTTTGTATCGCAGATATGGTTTTTGTGCACACCTCCTTGCCTTGCAACTGTTTAGGAACGCAGTCGCCCAGGACGAACGGCGCCGGTGAGCGCCTCTTCGATGTGGAGACCGATGATATTCCGGAGACGAGTGAGGCGGCTCTGGAGGCGGACTCCGGCATCTTTTGGCGCATGGCCTTGTAGAGTTCGTTGTTGAGACCCTCGGTCACCTCGTGTGTTTTCGGCGGGCTCGGTTGTGGGCGGGTCGGCGGGTGCTGTGGACGGGTCCCATCCCCTTTCTTTTCGGCCGGCCGCGGCGTAGGGTTGCTCCCACGACGTCTCGCGTCCTTGTTGCCACGCTTCTCGGGAGACTCTCGGGGACGCGTCGCTGTAGGAGAACGAGAAGAGGACTGTGACCGGCTCTTACTCTTACTTTTCGAACGCCGTTTCTTAGTCTTCTTGGGCGACCGCGATCGTTCGGGAGACGACGAGGAAGACCTCGAAGATGCCCGCTTCCTCCTCTTCCCGTCGGACCCCTTACGATTGTTGTCACGGATGTCGGTAGGGGCGACCGGCGACTGCACTTCTTCTCCTCTGTCAGAGTGCTCGTCGTCGGTGGCGGCCGTGGGTGGTCTGTCGTTTCTGGAGATATTTTTCACCGCAATCGGCATACGCTTTTCCACCATGCACCCATGGCGAAGGTTTGGCGAACACGTGGGTGGAAGACGACGGTTGTTGTTGTTGGTATTCCCCCCCGTTATGGAGATTAGACTCTGTTCCAACTCGTCGTAGCCGGTGGTCTTCTCCATATTACTCAGTTGCGGGACGTACTCTTCCTGCAAGAGACAACAAGTCATTTTACACGGTAAAACAGTATACATGTGGCGACTTTGCCATTTTGCAATTTTAATAAAGCCATGTCCTACTGAAATACGACCCATTTGTATCGTATAACCATGCCCCTTCGGATTGATAGAACTTAATAATTAATGAGTTGATAAGCGAATTTTTGTTCAGCGTTTTAAAATGTAAATAAGAATTTACGTGGAATCAGCTACTAAAAAATTCGATTAGCGTTTTCATATTGTAAACGTCAAAAATAAAGTATTAACAAGTCTCTAGGAATGTAACACACACACACACGAACAGATTATTCACATTAAAATCGAAGATTGGAATAGCATTTCAATACTTTAAATTTAGAAAATCAATTATTAACAATCAACTGGGAGTGATCACTCGGATTATTCATTCAATGTAAAAGTCTTGTTTTCCAAAAATAACGAAACCTATGAATAATCAACTACTTTTCTTCAAAGATTAAAACTTAAGCTTTTGTGTACTGGATATGGTATATGTATTTTAACAAAGCGGATTGAATTATATTATGATTGGAAAACTGACAATGGATATGATGGCCACTCACCGGTCGTTGCAACTGATTGACGCTGTCCTGTTGTACGAATCCCTCGGTGAAGTATTATCGTGGGTAATCGACCGTGTTGTTAACGTACAACTGCGGATATATGGAATCTTGGAGGTGAGATCGAACCACTTTCTCAAAGTCTTGATCGTACATTATCTAAACAGTCACATACTAAGTCAAAATAAAAAATGGACTTCTTTAAACACAGAAAAGGATGTCTGATCGTGGGACTGGAACCCGGATGACTGGCTAGACGGTGGTCTACCCAACCCTTATTTATAGCGTATCTTTAAAAAAAAACATGAAGTTGAGCAGCGGTAACCCGACGTTTTGACCAACCAACGAAAACACCGGAGTTCTCCCCGTTCAATCGGGTTCACGAAGGGAGTGGTCATCGCGATGGGTTGTGGGAGGGGGTGATATTGTCGACGCGTTTCTATTAGCTACACAGGATATGCCACCCAGAGCGGGTTACCGACGTGAGCTACGTTATTTATTAAGAGTGGACGGTGCTTCGCGACGGGGCTGACCTTGTTGACTGAGATCGGTTTAACGATTTAAGTTCTTTTTTTGTAATAGCTTTCTTTCAACATGTTTTCTATTAAAGATAGATACTGGTCTCTTAGGAAACCTCGGTATTGCTGTGATTTGCAATGTTTTATGCTTCCTACTATGGAAATGGACGGGCGTGCATGTGTGGTGTGCGGACATTACAGATACTGGCCGTTGTTTGTGTCGTACGTACATGGGGGACCGTTATTCACCAGCGACCGTGTCATTGGACACTGCATCAATTGAGCAGATACTGTTGCGAACGGTGCTGTTGTCTGATAAAGAAGATGGTGGTTTCGCCTTTGCCGGGACAACGTGCAGAACGTACGGATCGTCCGTGCCATTGGAAAGTCCAACGCAACGCGAGACGCGCCTTCGTCACCTTGCCTGCACACACAACGCTCTCGTAAAGGAAAAGTCAAAGTCGAATTAGTAACTATAAAATACCACTTTAAACATTAAATAGTATCATATCATGTCATATTCTTTTTCACACACTTGTTACAAGATAGTTTTTGAATAAATATAATGTAAATCCGCAGAGTTGGAGTTTGTACCCATACTGATTAGAGTGTATGTTAATTTACAGAAAGGATATTTTTCTCCAATATCGTGTACTCATCAAGTTTCAAACTCTTTTCGTCAGAAATATATCATGTCATATTCTTTTCCACACACTTGTTATAAAATGGCTTTTCAATAAATATAATGTAAATCCACAGAGTTGAAGTATGTACCCATACTGATTGGAGTGTATGTTAATTTACAGAAAGGATATTTTTCTCCAATATCGTGTTCTCGTCACGTTTCAAACTATTTTCGTCAGAAATATGCATTTCACATAATATATACGGGTAATGTGTATTTGTCCAGTAGCTACCGGGAAAGAGTCGGTAAATTAAACAACGTGAATGTAAATACAGTGTTGAATCTTTATTGCATGAAGAATAAATTAAATACGCTTCACGTTACTGTTGTACACTAGGTCAGGTACCAGAATAAATACGCTTTACACTGCTGCATATCAGAAGCGCGCGACGCACGGTGCAGAACGTCACGATACTCAACGACGGGTTTTCAGAAATTTCGGCAACCGAGGAAATTACCGATCGTGACGCCGATTTGCAACCATGCGAATAATGTTTCGTTGAGGAATTATTGTTTCGCTTACATCCAAGAATAAACAGTTCGCTCGAGGTTTTGAAACGAGTGGGTTGGGTCGGTAAACCGATTATACGTTGCTATTTATACCGTTTTGGTTACACGACTGGGCCCGTCAATTTCTATTGTAAACACCTAAAGGCTATATAAAACCGCTCCTCCGTTGCGCTACTTCAGTCGTCTAACGAGGCCGTTGCGCGCGTATAACATGGATCCACCGTGTAAAGGAGGAGACGCTTGGGGGCTTGACTATACGCCGGATTTTCACCCTGGACACCACCCCGATGATGATGGTTCACCGGTTGCTTCCGAAGGCGGGATCGTGTCAGATGATGAAGAAACCCAGTCCGTTCGCTGCGAGATAATAGAAAACGACGTGTCGACGGGCCACGAGAGACAAGAGACGGGTGTTCATTCGGGGACTACGCGGCAACCCACACCGATTGGGAGATGTCCAACGGAGGACCGACCTTTGAAAATAAAGAAGAGGGACGGTACGAATCAGACGGCAATCCGGAAAGTATCGATTCTAGAAATGATAGTTTTGTGGTTTCCCACCATACAGGTAAAATCCCTGACGAACGTCAAAATCCAGAATGATGGAGTTCCTGAATGCAACAGGTCCGACTTCAGCGACGGAAGAAGAAAGTGAAATATTCAACAGACTGAGGGAGCGTCAGGATTACATCTCCGCATTCACCGTATTGAGTGCTTGGGTTTCAGCAACGCATTCCCACCCAGAGAGTACGCTGCAAGATTTCGTGTTGATGCGACAAGGCCCCTGGTCCTCGGTATACGCCGAGTTGAAAACCGCACAGAATTTGACGAAATTGTTTCAAAATCTTAGTGGCGGGTGTCGATGAAAGTCCGTCCCATTTAACAGGTTCCCGCCAAAACCACGACGGGGACGTGCACAGCGTCAACACCGGGCCCGCGTCACGGAGCGTGCGACGTTCATATCGTCTGTGCACGCCGACCACTCCCCCCGCGTTGCGCAGTATAACCTCGCGCATTGGAAACAGAATGTACACAGCCGAATGGGAAAGGAATCGAGGAGAATATCTGGTGGGGATGTCGATATACCGGTGGAAGGATGTAAAGGGCCAGAATTACAAGTAATTGGCACAAACGTGCGATCCACACTTCACATGTCTTCGGAAACGTAGGAGAAGTGCACGTGGAGATGGCGTTGCAGAGAGCCCGCCACCTGCGACACCTCTGGTTCGTCGACGAAGAAGCGGGGACGGACAAGTATCCAGGAGCGTCGACTTCGTCGGACTACGTACTACCCGGTCCGAAGACAGAATAGATCAACTGCATGGGCCACCGAATTGTAAAAGGGCGAACTTGTCAAGAGGCGCGTGTGTTCAGAATCGGTTTGGTGGCATACGGCGGATCTCGTCGGGGGCCGGTGTCGTCGTCGTATTGAACCGGAACAACAGGGTTATGAGTGGACTTGCGCCGTCCGACAGAATAGCATGTGAACTGACGAAATTGCTGTGCTCAAACTGTTTTAAAAATGCCAGCTTTTAACCATGTGTATTCGGATTACTTTGTTAAATATTCGATTGGCAGATGAGGTTGTATAAACCTGTGCCAATAGTCATAAGAAAAAAAATAAATGGTTTTAAGTTTATATATCTTTTTGTTCATCCTATAACTAGTGCAAATATTTCAGCTGTTATGGTAAAACACTTTGTGATAAAACACAGAATGAAACAAAGAAATATGTGAGTGACAAACCACAATGAATAGCATTTCGAACTTGTAAATTCTATATGTGCGTTGTGGGTATTACATTAGTTTTCACCAATACCCGGGAAGGGGCCGACGCGAAGCTGGTGTGGTATGAGTAATTAATACCCCCCACCGAACCCCACCCTAGACTCGGCCAAAGAAAAAGTCTTCGCGGATCGCCGTTGGATGTACGGTTTTCATTTTAATACAAGACATATGAATTTAGGCAGAATGAAACCCAGTGTGCATGAAAGACTCTTGAACTGTTTATTTGAGAAAAATACAGCACACGGTGTGAGTTATTTAAATAAAAAATTATGTTGTTGCAAAACACACACACACACACACAGAGAGAGTATACGCTGTTGGGTAAACGCCGACTTGGAACAACTGTTTGAAGCGTCCGGTCTTCCGTCAGCGACGACGGCTACCCGTTGGTTTTCGTTCCTGGACGCACGTCGATCAATTTCAAACGAACACAACGATCTCTCTAATTCCAGCTAGAGTGGCCGGCTCCGTCGGATGTTCTGTTGCGTGAAGGACGTTCAGCTTCACTACCCGAACGACTCCTCCTTGGTGGTCTCTCGCCGTCTTCCTCATCGTCTGACGACGTGTCGGCAAAGCGGTATACGCGAGGTCTGCACGACCGGTACAACCGCCGTTTTTCTGGAGGCCGAGTTGTTTTCCGGCGAAGGCGATCGTGCGACTCCCGGCGAAGGCGATCGTGCGACGGGAGTCGGATCCGGACTGTCGGTAGATCGAGGTGAATAATCGGGCATGTTTTCAGGACTGTTGAAGAGTATTGTTCTCCAAAATCCTAACGGAGATGATGGTTCTCCCAACGCTTCTTCTCTGAGAGTTTCGTCTCTCCTCTCCGCCGCATCCTCGTCATCTGATATGAATATACTTTCCGTGTATGGTACAAGTTTTATTCTTTCCCAGACACACGGGAACCTGGCAAACGGTGCACATCCACGCACGTCTTTCGAGTCGAGCGGGAATGTCAACCACACCCAATCGTACGGTTGTATCGGTGGGTGCTGGATAACCGAGCTGCAAACGAACTCATCATTCTCCATTGACAAAGGCAATTATATTATTTCCTCACGGCTCCGCGCTTGTCTCCGAATCTTGGGGGTCAATCTTAACCCGACTCGGTCAACAACGGGGCCACCGTGTCTAACGGTCAGATTAGGTACGGATTAAGATCGTAGGCTACGTGTCAATGTATTTATTTTGTGTATTCGGCGTCAAGCCGGATTGTTTATTTCTTGTCGGTCATGTCGTGGCACTGTTTTACAGACCACAACACCGGAAGAGTGTACAAGTCGAGGCTCGCGGTAGCGGACAGCACAACCGACCTGAGCGGCCGCCCGGTCACCGGTGATTACGATCTCCGCGAACTTGTATCGGCCGCTAGACTGTTGGAGAACGGACGCAACTCGGGACGAGTCTTGCGTAGATTGTGGTGTGACCAACACGGACCTTCGACGACACCGGACGACGACGGACGGAGGAGTTATACCGCCACCTGCACAACCACTACGAACAATACGCGAACATACACGGATATTTTACTGGTAGGTTTTGACGCGTCGGTGTTGCCGCCAATAATAAACTGGTTTGATACCGTCGGCGACGTGCGTCAGGATTATTTTGACGAGCGCCGCCGAAGGGATGAGTGCGCCTCCAGGATAGAGACTTTGCGACGTTCCCTCCCGGCCGGCTCCAACCGTACGCTCCAGTTCATCATCGCTTACGGCGAAGAGGCAAAACGACGCACGGTCGACACTCTGAGAGGTATGAAATGTAGATTCACCGAGACGCCAACGTTTCCAAACGACGGGCGATTTCTACGACCACACGATTACAAAAACACGATTTCGTCGGTCGTCAAGTTGTTTAGCAACTAAAGATTATGTTTTCCAATAGTGTTGTGTATCTATCGAATGCCACAAATAAACATTTTTACTTCCATTGACGTGTTTTTGATCTTGACCTCCTGTAACCCGATGCTGTTTTGTAAGCGAAATGATTCGAACAACGCTTTTACTATTTGTATTTATTGTACTCTTGACGTGCTGCGTACGCGTAAGCGTAAGCGGAGCGAGTACCAACAACACGGAAAAGGTGGTTATGGTGACGTCGTCCGAAAACGCGGAAAACGCGGTAAGCGAATTAGTGGGTACCACCAACTTGCGTTGTTCGGGATCCGAGGGTCTCGTGAAAACTCTGACCAAAAGAGGCCCAACCTGTGTTTTGGGAATGTACAAATTACACCGGATACACGGATTCCGGTGGAAAACTGTTGGGCGGTAATTGCAGTGGTGGCGGTGGTATAATATCATACGACGGTCACTTGTACTGCGAGTGTCCACCAACAATCGATTCTGTTACAGGGACGAACCGGCCTACCGTTCGCATGGACGTGAACGGAATGCAACTGTGCGTTTCAAACCAAGATCTGTACGAAGTTGATTGAAAGTTAGACACCAGAATGTAATAATGCAACACGAAACGGGAGTAAAAATTACATTTATTAGAGAAAGGCAATACAAGAACAGTTACTACAAACTAAAGAGTTATAGCAGTCACAACGCGGTGGATCGTTCGTGGGGTAGTTTTAAATCCAATCCGAGGAGTAGGTCCACCACCTGTCTCTCGTCCACCTCGACGTCCGTGTCGAAGACGGTCGGGGAAACACACATTTATCTGTGGACAAGCCGATGGCAATATCGTGCCGAGACTGTTCCTCGACGTCTTCCATCACGTACACCGGTGTTTTCCCGCCCCCGTCTGACACGTTCCACCACCTTTCCATTCTCGTAATTCTTCAGGATGCCACGTTTTTTCTCTTTCGGCCGAGCGCCGCCACTCGGCAACCCGTTATCTGACGACGTCGTGGGTATCGGCGGTAACAAGTCGTTTTCCATTTCACTGTCCCTCCGTCGGATCCTCCGGCGTTTTTCCGCCCCCGTCTGACACGTTCCACCACCTTTCCATTCTCGTAATTCTTCAGGATGCCACGTTTTTTCTCTTTCGGCCGAGCGCCGCCATTCGGCAACCCGTTATCTCACGACGTCGTGGGTATTAGCGGTAACAAGTCGAGATTCCACGTGTATACCCATTGTAAACTAAAACCAGTTTGATAAATTTTACTACATCCGTGCAAAGATAATGTTGGTTTTGTGATGGATTGTCTTGGAAGCCCGACCGCAGCGAATGGTCAGAGGGGTGTGGAAAGTGGTATCGAGTAACGTTCCTTGTAATCTGTATTTATTTATATCATAGCTTCGTTGTGTACGATCTCGTTTGCCCTCTTACGCTCGCGAATCTACCTGGAACTGGCCCAAGTAGTGGCTTTTTATGCATAGTACTACAAGGAGAATTGAACTTTGGTTGGGTTTGTAGACCACGCGAGCGCAGACGGGGAGGTTTATACAGGGTGTGGCAAAATAACCTCCCTATTTTCATTGCTTTATTGCGAGTAGAGGGAGGCGCTCAGAATGGTGAAGATAGCCGCAATCGAAGCTGTAGGAGGGGGGGGGGTTGGTGACGCTCCGTCCGTAGGCACCAGTCCTCAGTCGCCATCATGGTGTGGACGAATGCACAGAGGGCGTTTGCGGTCGGAGCGTTCATTTCTAACAAAGGATCGGTTATCATGGTTCAACGCGAATTCCGAACGCGGTTTTCGAATTTCTCCTCAGGATTCAGTACCGAACCGCGAGTCTATTGTGCGGAGAAAAAACTGTGGTTTTTTATTAGCATTTAAAAATAGAAAGGTTATTTCGCCGCACCCTGTATTATTTCCTACACAAAAGAGTCGGAGGCATTACAGATTCAAGACTTTCCACGGGCGTTTCTTTTCACAGATGCTTCACCAGACTGTCATACCACCCCCCGTAAACGGTTCCTTCGCGTCGACTCCTTCCAGGGAACTTCTTCTGATACTCAACCGTATATATAGTAAAAATAATTCATTATTACATCACCCACCCACCCCCCCCCTCTGCCAATGTGTGGGGTTTAAGAAACGCGTCGTCGAGTTTCCGCGTTCAGTCGAGTGGCCGAGCTCGACGACGGTAGCCCTTTTGACAAGGACACGGGAACCATTACTCGAGTGGGGCTCAACAGTTACGGACTACAGACCCTCGGACATGGCACGGCGACTGAAGAGGAACGTCACGCGGTTCTTGGAAAACCTATCCGGCATCTTGCGTGAGAGACGCGTCGTCGAGTCGGTCCGGAACACTCTAGAACGCATGCTGGCACCTTACACGGATCTGACGGAGGAAAGTGAAAAGGAAAACGACATGATGCTCATTCTACTGGACAAGAAGCTGGTATAGGATCGCGCGCGAACGCCACACTCAATATATAGCCGATTCCTCCCGTCTAGCCCCACCCCCCGCCTCCTATTGGTCGGAACCGGTGGTGGGGGAGCAAATTTCTCCCGTCTAGCCCCGCCCACCGCTTCCCATTGGTCGGGACCGGTGGTGGGGGTAATATTTCCTAGAATTATGCGAGAAAATGTGGGGAAATTGGGGGTAAGCGGGGTTTTTACCGTCAGTCGTGGGAGAACTCTGAAACAGGGCGGTCATACGACAAAGTGAGGTTATGTCTGTTCGATTTCCAGAAGAGCTTCCGCTCCGATTCGACCCGACGGCGTTTCATCTCAAATGACGCGACGCGATGCTGTCGGTTCGGATGTCATGGAGGAAGAGCATTTAAGCGAACAGAATACTCCTTTAGAATCGATTACAAACGATTCTGTACTATGGTTCCCAACTACCCGACGTCGTGTATACGTAGTGCCTTCTTCTGTTGCTGTAAACCTTGTCTTTCTAATAGTCCTTGTTCTTTTTAATCTCGTTGTTATGGAATAAACCAGTGTCCTTTATACGTTGGTAGCCGACGGCTAGCTGGGTTTACCTTGTGGTCCCATATCTGACAAACGTGCCAAAAAGGAGTACATTTATGGTCACTGTAATTAAAACTTGTTACACCGTCTTTCCATCGAGTCGTCGATAGATACAGACTTTTATCGTGGTTGTAGTTGGAAAAATAATACGTTTATTTTGTAATAAAACGTTATTTATTAAAAAAAACTAAATCTAAAATACAAAAATTCTTAGTAGTAAGTCGAGAAATTAAACTACCCTAATCATATACGAGAGCTGTCTATCGCCGGCTGTGATCGTGGCCAGCGTCTTCACAGCCCTCGTCCCAACACTCGGGAAGTGGCTCGGAACGAGACGAGGACGGGGTGTTGTCCGATTTCCCCGACGGGCACCGGACCTCGTATCTGTTGGCGTTGTTATACTGTACGATGTGGCGTGGGTCGAGTCGGCAGCGAAACACACTCTGCCCGCCAGGTCTTGCGTTGTGTTCACATTTTTCATACGCGATCCTCCGTTTACCGGAGAACCGCCAGAAATACGGGTGTGTCCTCGCGCACCGGCAGCACAGCGCGTAGTATTCGCCGTCATAGTCCCTCGCCGTCTTCACACAGTCCAACGTCTTACAGCACGGATCACACTGAGTCATTACGAATCTGTGAAAAGAAAACATACTGTTGAAAGTCAATTGTTAAACCCCAATAAAACCAGAAACAAATATTTTCAAATAGGCTATAACAAGTCCAAACTTTAAAACCGACTATCTAAATTGCTACACGGTGTAGTGTAAATCCATAAGGGAGCCCAACATTTCCATAACTTTGGGAGACACAAGGCCAGAAAATCTCGCTCTCCTCCCCAAACTCTTTCCTTTCGAAAGAAAAGCGGGACTTTCTGAATTTATCCAAACCAGTCGAGCAACACATTTATCTATGTTGTCCAAAAAGAACTATACAAATTTGTTTAAAAAATGACAAACAACGAGTGGATCACTAAAGGAATTCTGATCTCGGGAGAAAAACTCAAGTTTTACTCCGAAAATGACGAACAAACACAAAGAGAGTTTTGAAACATTTTTCCGGAAAAATAAAACGATTTATAGAAAGGCGATCCATGCAGCGAAAACATGTGATGTCTCGAAAGCGATTATATCTTGAAACTATTTGCGCCACCATTAATAATAAATCATATCCTTCAAAAATAGGCCAGATCAAAACCGGGGATCGGCTTTTGGATGATGAAACTGAGGCGGCTAACGACTTTAACAAGTTTTTTTTGCAACCGTGGCTTGTGACACCACACGATAACAAGACTGACTCTCGAACGAATTGGGTCATCATTGGTGGTGGATGGACTTGGAATGAGTGATCAAATGTATGTCTGAATGAGAGCTCGATGTGGTATGTATGTCCAAATTTTAACATATTTTCACGTTTGCCATACAAATGCATTCTGTCTCCGCGATACAAAATTGACCGTTGGGTATAGTGGCCATTCACTAAATAAAACCTTTTAACAATAATTTATTCTCTTACAGGTAATATGCACTTACGTGTATGGTAGTCGGTCAGCGTTCTGCAAAGAGGTCGCTCACGGGAGTAGTAATGCATGAGTCCACTTACACGCATATACATATATATATACATACACACGCGCGCGCGTATATTAAAAAATAAGCTTTCTCGCAGATCGGTAAAACCGATCGAAATATAAAATGAATTCCAATTCGTTTAACCGATACCAACAGTCACCGTACCGACAGTGTGCAACATCGTGTTCGGGCTACCGAATGACGACTTAAAGTGGTCGGTGGTAGGTCATATACGATTAATTAGGTACACACAACAACACAGGTCTATGGACCGGTACCAACCCCGTTTCGTCCCACACTCCAGATTGTATTTAAGTTATTACAAATTCGATATCTTGGAAATAAATATTTTGTTATTTGTAATAGACAAACATTTTTTATCAATCCTCTGCATTTAAGTGGTACCATTTTAATTTGGTTAGATGTAAGAGTTTGCGTTTGTTCCCGTAAAAAATAACCAGAAAGTTAAGTTCTACTCATTTTTATTACTGTGACATTACCGTGCCACATGGGGGTTGGGATGTCTTCAAAATCCGTGCCGCAAAGAGTTAACCACGAGTACCACTCAAAGAGCCTCACGTGCGGATCGTGGGGATAAATACGGTCCCATCGGTGTACTCGTCTCACTAGCGAACCGCGATGGCGAGAGTGAACGTCGTGCAAGTACCTGACGTGAGTTCGAGTCTCGGACGCAGTTGGAGACCACGGGGCGACGAACTACCGAACATCCTCGCTCAATCGATGTACGTCTCAAAACCTTCTACGAGTGTTCACGACCACCAAGACTGTGTTGCAGTTGAACAAGATCCCTGCGGCCATCAACATGTTGGCGGTCATAATACTGCGTGGGAGCGAGAACGACATTCGCAATATCGCCTCGGTTATGGGAACCAACCCAGTGGTGCGCATCCATCCGTGGAAGGTGCAACCCCTACGTACGACCCGAGGAAGAAGCACTCGGGATTGTCAGCCTGGTCACGCAGTTCGCAGGGGAACCGCACAGACTTCCCATCAACCGCGAGAGTGTACTTCTGACTCACTGGGATTCGGTCACCTCGACGTCGTGCCGGTGTGTGGATATATTCGGTGTCAGTCATATCCAATCCACTAGTGCGCGTCCGTCTGTGGAAGGTGCAACCCCCTACGTACGACCCACGGAAGAGGCACTCGGGATTGTCAGCCTGGTCACACAGTTCGCTTGGAAACCACACAGACTTTGACGTCGTGTCAGTGTGTGTATATATTTCTAACAGCATCACCGACTCTCCATTCCAACGTACCGGACCATGGCTGGAGGCATACCTCTGAGAGATGGAGATCTTTACGGTTTCGGAACAATCTACTTGCGTAAATTTTTCAAAAACGAGGTGAATATGAAACACGTGATCTCACCGATGTGCTTGCTGAGTTCACTCATACGACATGCCATACAATCCGCGTTATTCAAACCCGTGACCTCGTGCGGAGAGACTGGACCGCACGTGTACTGGCCCCACGTCGACAGTGATGGTAATCTGCTGATCGCCAATCGAGCCGGTTTGGAGAAATGGCGGTCACGAGCTCTCGTACCTTCGGACTTCAATAACGACCTTCTGGACGTTTCAAAGTCGGTGGTGTGTGAACGTGAGATGGTGCCATACTCCTCAGGTTCCAGTCGGCCGAAAGATCATACATACTTCATAATACAACACAAAGCTTGGTTTGACGTGGACATGAAGAACGTGAAGCACCGACTCAGAATTGTGTCGAACCCTCGGCCATCACGTGTACACCACTGTGTAACGTTCTACATAGACGATACGCGCGTAGTTTCGTTCGTTATATGGCCCTGTAGTCGGAATGTTCTCCCGGTGGAGTACTATCGGAACAACGACAAAACCAAACATTTTCTACTTTACTTGCGCTGCGAGGAGAAAAACGAGTTGAGATTCCTTAGCGAAAAGACGGCCGTCGTACGGTACCTGAAAAAGTATCCGAGGGCGTTGGTTAATTGGAATACCGTCCTTCGTGACAGCCAGGGGTTGCAGGTGCGGGACACACGATATAGGTTGTTTTTAAGAGACAACGTCATTAAAATATCCGTCCGCAAACGAGTGTACTACACTACGAAACAAGGGTTTGAGGAAGACAGAAGAAGAAGAAGAAATGCAGTTCTCGGTCTCATCGCCTTCCAGAGGTTGTGGAAGAAGCGCCACTATGCACCCGATAGGTTTTTCGAGACCGAGATATACGAAAGGATCAAGCAACTACGTTGGAACACATAGATGGAAGGAGAAATCCAGTTCTTGCTCTCGCCGCCTTCCAGAGGTTATGGAAGAAGCGCCTCTACGCATTCGATAGGTTTTCCGAGACCGAGATATACGAAAGGATCAAGCAACTACGTTGGAACACATGGATGTGAACATTGGGGGGAAACGAGGGTCACGAACAGTATCATCACCGTCTGGGCTCGGACGTGAGACGAGGACATGTGGCCTTTACTTAGTATTAGTTTTATTTTGTACAATTTCGTGTGGGTGACAATGGGTGACAATAAAACATTTCATACGTTGTGTACACAGTCTGTTCTTCAATTGACCCGTGAGTAACTTCCCTACAAGCAAAACGGACATTTCCCAGTGAATGAATATTCCCAGGTATTATTTCAGACTTGTATTGTTGTTTCCTTCAAAAGCCATCTCTTACAAACACCATGTTCCCCTGATTCTTGTTCTAACTACCGGACAAGAAGGTGGAGGAGACGGTGTCGTACGGTGGTTCGTAACTGGGTTCGTGACCATGTTCACGAGCCTAGTAAAAAATGCTTTTTGTATTATCTCCGTGCGCAGATAAAACGCTAATTATCTAGGGTCGGGAGAGGGTCATTGAACCCGGTAAAGAACCGAGGATTGGGTTCAACCGTTTCAATACGTTATCGTTTCCGGACCGGCTCGCTTAGAAATTACAACACTCGGGTCGTGCAACCAGTAAAAGTCGGAATCCCTGATAGTGGATTTTTTTATCTCGTACAACGTGGGTCGTACACCGAGCTCAGACGGTGATGATACTGTTCGTGACCCTCGTTTCCCCCCAATGTTCACATCCATGTGTTCCAACGTAGTTGCTTGATCCTTTCGTATATCTCGGTCTCGGAAAACCTATCGAATGCGTAGAGGCGCTTCTTCCATAACCTCTGGAAGGCGGCGAGAGCAAGAACTGGATTTCTCCTTCCATCTATGTGTTCCAACGTAGTTGCTTGATCCTTTCGTATATCTCGGTCTCGAAAAAACCTATCGGGTGCGTAGAGGCGCTTCTTCCACAACCTCTGGAAGGCGATGAGACCGAGAACTGCATTTCTTCTTCTTCTTCTGTCTTCCTCAAACCCTTGTTTCGTAGTGTAGTACACTCGTTTGCGGACGGATATTTTAATGACGTTGTCTCTTAAAAACAACCTATATCGTGTGTCCCGCACCTGCAACCCCTGGCTGTCACGAAGGACGGTATTCCAATTAACCAACGCCCTCAGATACTTTTTCAGGTACCGTACGACGGCCGTCTTTTCGCTAAGGTATCTCAACTCGTTTTTCTCCTCGCAGCGCAAGTAAAGTAGAAAATGTTTGGTTTTGTCGTTGTTCCGATAGTACTCCACCGGGAGAACATTCCGACTACAGGGCCATATAACGAACGAAACTACGCGCGTATCGTCTATGTAGAACGTTACACAGTGGTGTACACGTGATGGCCGAGGGTTCGACACAATTCTGAGTCGGTGCTTCACGTTCTTCATGTCCACGTCAAACCAAGCTTTGTGTTGTATTATGAAGTATGTATGATCTTTCGGCCGACTGGAACCTGAGGAGTATGGCACCATCTCACGTTCACACACCACCGACTTTGAAACGTCCAGAAGGTCGTTATTGAAGTCCGAAGGTACGAGAGCTCGTGACCGCCATTTCTCCAAACCGGCTCGATTGGCGATCAGCAGATTACCATCACTGTCGACGTGGGGCCAGTACACGTGCGGTCCAGTCTCTCCGCACGAGGTCACGGGTTTGAATAACGCGGATTGTATGGCATGTCGTATGAGTGAACTCAGCAAGCACATCGGTGAGATCACGTGTTTTCATATTCACCTCGTTTTTGAAAAATTTACGCAAGTAGATTGTTCCGAAACCGTAAAGATCTCCATCTCTCAGAGGTATGCCTCCAGCCATGGTCCGGTACGTTGGAATGGAGAGTCGGTGATGCTGTTAGAAATATATACACACACTGACACGACGTCAAAGTCTGTGTGGTTTCCAAGCGAACTGTGTGACCAGGCTGACAATCCCGAGTGCCTCTTCCGTGGGTCGTACGTAGGGGGTTGCACCTTCCACAGACGGACGCGCACTAGTGGATTGGATATGACTGACACCGAATATATCCACACACCGGCACGACGTCGAGGTGACCGAATCCCAGTGAGTCAGAAGTACACTCTCGCGGTTGATGGGAAGTCTGTGCGGTTCCCCTGCGAACTGCGTGACCAGGCTGACAATCCCGAGTGCTTCTTCCTCGGGTCGTACGTAGGGGTTGCACCTTCCACGGATGGATGCGCACCACTGGGTTGGTTCCCATAACCGAGGCTCTTATATACAAGACGGAAACCCGGCGAAACACAAAGAAGTTACCAGTCCGAGCACTGACCTAGAACGTCAAATATTTTTTACATTCGCTTCGCCACGCCCTCTCCCTCCTCTTCTCCACAACAACAACAACCACCACCACCACCTCCTCCTAATGCATCTAACGAGGATTTATTGGAGTGACCGTTAAGTATAGGTGTATGCTCGTGAGTTTCATCGTTGTACACGTTTCTACGAAACTCAATAAATATGTCGTCGCAGAGTGAAAGAAAGCTTATGAACGACATCATGACTTCCGTCCGTCGATATATTGACGAAAATCGAAGACCGGACGGCGTTCTAACGTATAATGGTAGACATTGTCGTACCTGCAGGTGCGCTTGTGTAAAAGACCCTCACATGCCGGTAAGACTAATCCGCCCTTACCGTCCCGAAAACACCGCCCAACGAGGAAAGAGACGGTGATGACAGGAGGTGGGGGCCCGATGATGACGAAGAAGAACCACCCCCGGCATCACCCGACGGATCGGCCGATGCGAACGACGATCTGATATTCATATCAGATGACGAGGATGCGGCGGAGAGGAGAGACGAAACTCTCAGAGAAGAAGCGTTGGGAGAACCATCATCTCCGTTAGGATTTTTGGAGAACAATACTCTTCAACAGTCCTGAAAACATGCCCGATTATTCACCTCGATCTACCGACAGTCCGGATCCGACTCCCGTCGCACGATCGCCTTCGCCGGGAGTCGCACGATCGCCTTCGCCGGGAGTCGCACGATCGCCTTCGCCGGAAAACAACTCGGCCTCCAGAAAACGGCGGTTGTACCGGTCGTGCAGACCTCGCGTATACCGCTTTGCCGACACGTCGTCAGACGATGAGGAAGACGGCGAGAGACCACCAAGGAGGAGTCGTTCGGGTAGTGAAGCTGAACGTCCTTCACGCAACAGAACATCCGACGGAGCCGGCCACTCTAGCTGGAATTAGAGAGATCGTTGTGTTCGTTTGAAATTGATCGACGTGCGTCCAGGAACGAAAACCAACGGGTAGCCGTCGTCGCTGACGGAAGACCGGACGCTCAAACAGTTGTTCCAAGTCGGCGTTTACCCAACAGCGTATACTCTCTCTGTCTGTGTGTGTGTGTTTTGCAACAACATAATTTTTTATTTAAATAACTCACACCGTGTGCTGTATTTTTCTCAAATAAACAGTTCAAGAGTCTTTCATGCACACTGGGTTTCATTCTGCCTAAATTCATATGTCTTGTATTAAAATGAAAACCGTACATCCAACGGCACTCTCGGTCAATTTCTGTTGTCAACGCATACCGAGTTTTACCAGAGGTTCGACGTAGACGTGAGAGTACGTCGTCGTAACCTCACTTTCGACCTCCGTGACCGCCCTGTTCGAGAGCCGTCCGGCGACTGACAGTAAAAATCCCGTTTTTCCCCTCATTTTCCCCGCAATTCCCTCGCATTTCCCCTCATTTTCCCGCATATTTCTAGGAAATACTACCACCCCCACCACCGGTTCCGACCAATAGGAGGCGGTGGGCGGGGCTAGACGGGAGAAATCGGCTATATATTCAGTGTGGCGTTCGCGCGCGATCCTATACCAGCTTCTTGTCCAGTAGAATGAGCATCATAAGAAGCTCCCGGGAAGGGGCCGACGCGAAGCTGGTGTGGTATGAGAAAAACATTAAACGTGGACGGCATTCGCGATAACCAATTTGGTTTGGATCGGATATTCGCGGATTGACCTTACCGTATTGTATATTTCACTACGTGACTGTAGAGCGAGGGCTCTTTCATAGTACATCGGCACCTGTCCTGTTGAAGACATCATCTTGCTTGTAAACACGACGTGATAGACGACGGCGCAGAAAAAACCGCATTCGCTATAGCTTGTTGCCGCGGAGTGTATACACGCGGGCTGACGTTAATGTATTTTCTACGTTGTACTCGATGAGGTCAGAACGGGGAAATGTGATTTGCTTTTACATCGCGTATCACTTTTACCTATTAACAATACTCGTCCGGATAGTTTGTTCGTTGTACGTCGGCGAAGGGGTTTGGGAGATTAGATTTTACGAATAACGCGATTAGTCGACGTTGATCCTGAGCCCTCGTGGGACAAACCGAGATGTACAACACTGGTGTTTCTTCGTGAAGATGTCATTTAAGTCTGAAAGATGGTTGGAAACAGACAGGAGGATTCTCACCACGTACCCGACGGTATCTCTCTCGCCGGACCGAACAGGAGAAACGCTTACTTCTCCATACTCTATTCGGCGTGCTACAACACCTCTTCACCGAGAGACGCGACGGTGATTGAGTCGTCAGTACAGGCCTCACCGGTGTGGTTGGACACGATCCGTCAGATGAACCGGGACGTTTTGTGCGACTCGGTCGTCTGGACAGATTTCGCGTTGACCACCGATTCGGCGTACACAGACCGTGAAATCCGTGCGGAACCCCAAGGGGAAGGGTTAGAAACTGCCGAAACCGAAGACGAGAGATCCCAGTCGAGACCACCACCACCACCTCCGCCGCCACCTCGAACGGTGGTGGCCGAGGAAGAGGTCATTCCGCGACAGGCGAAACAGATTTTGCGCCAATATTTCTACGACGAGTACTGTCACAGGCTGGCCACCGAATACGGTATTCCGACCCTGTTGTATTTTCGCGACCGCCTGAAACGTGGAATCCACTTGGACGACGGTGATATCAACCATCGGTGGTTTGTTGACGCGATGCTGTGTGACGTGCGGTTCGTGGCGGCCGTGGAGATCTCGAGACCGTCGTCCGAGAACGCGACCCATACCGCCGCCGCAACCGCTACACACGCTACCAACGCGACCGTCTCGGAAAGACATCAGGTCATCGACGAGCGGGAGGAAAGTTCTCGCAACGACGACGGTCGTTTTACATACGACGACGCGTACATATTCGACGAAGACGATCTGGCCATGGTGCCCGCGTATTTGATGGACAGTCCCGTCGAACGTCCCGACTTGAATCAAGATTTGCAAGACCGGTTGTTCCAAGACTATCAGATGGAACTCAAACGGGAAAGGGACATGGTGCGGCAACGAGAGGCTGGAGTTTCCGGTGCGGCCGCGGTGAATGTGGACGAATCCGGTACGCGAGAACTCAACAAGGAGGGAAGCGACGAAGGCGTGTTCAAACGTCCGGCGGCCCTCGTCGGCGGCGGCGAAAGGAGACACAGACGCAGTGCAAGCAGTCAACGACCGTTGCAAGCTACGCGTATTCTGGTTTCCCGACATCGAGAATCTAATGTCGTCGCGCACTTCTGCCGATCAGGAGCACATCGCTGCGGTAAAAAACTCTATGTTACAACACATGGACGCGTTCAACAAGGACCGGACTCTGCGATCGTTCCTACTGTTGTTCAACTCGTCCGAGGGTCCGTTGGACAGCGCGTTCGCGCGACGTCTCGAGACGTTTGTCAGATCGCCACCCGACCCATTGACCGAGGAGTCAATCGCTGCTGCTCAAGTGGTCGAGGCAGAACTCGCTCGTTACCACATGAACTTGTCGGACGAACTGGTGGCTCAAGTGACGGCCGGAGCCGGCGAGTACTACGGCGAAGGTAGACAACAGAAGGTCGGCGGGTTCGCGTACGTTCAGGCGACACTGCGGGACCTATACGTGGAACACGAGAACGGTGTATCCAAAAAAACTGCCTCTCGACGTGCTGGCACCGGTGTTAGGCCGTTATCTGTTAAACGGTACCTGCAGCACGCTGTACGATCTGGACGAGCGGCCGACACCGTTCGGCGTTATAAACGCGATCGCTTTCAGTCTGGCGTCAGGACTCGCGACACTGTTCGCCGCCGACGACCACGTTAAACAGATCAAGTACAACGCCGCGGTACCCGGTGATCCCTAAAATATCGACAAACGCGCCGCCATCGCGCTGTGTTCTTACACTACGTTTGACTGGTGAGACCGATCAGGTCAATGGAGACATACACGTGGTGTGTGGTGTTTGTACACGTTAACTCTCGCCCAAATGTACGTACGAACTAATCCACACATGATATAAGAATCTTAATTAAGTCTACGTCGAACCTCTGGTAAAACCGTCAGTCTGGTAAAAGTAGCACACCATCAGACACCCGACAGAACTCCGTTGTTTACGCGACGAACAATGTTCCACGGTGTCTGTTGAAACAGTAACGACGGGTATGGGATATTGTAATTCTCACAGATAATGAATACGGCCGTAATCACGTCGGTTAGTTTTTGGCTATCCGTAATAATACAATAGAAAAGGCGAGGCCCTCACCGACGATCATGAACAAGAACTGCTCGGTATGCGTTGACAACAGAAATTGACTGAGAGTGCCGTTGAATGTACGGTTTTCATTTAAATACAAGACATATGAATTTAGGGAAAATAAAACTCAGTGTTCATAAAAGACTCTTGAACTGTTTATTTGAGAAAAAATACAGCACACGATGTGAGTTATTTAAATAAAAATGATGTTGTTTCAAAATACACATACAAATACCTACGTGATTGACCTCGTAGGTCCCCTGAGTATTTACTAGCAACAAGCAGATCAGTCGTCTAACGAGGCCGTTGCGCGCGTATAACATGGATCCACCGTGTAAAGGAGGAGACGCTTGGGGGCTTGACTATACGCCGGATTTTCACCCTGGACACCACCCCGATGATGATGGTTCACCGGTTGCTTCCGAAGGCGGGATCGTGTCAGATGATGAAGAAACCCAGTCCGTTCGCTGCGAGATAATAGAAAACGACGTGTCGACGGGCCACGAGAGACAAGAGACGGGTGTTCATTCGGGGACTACGCGGCAACCCACACCGATTGGGAGATGTCCAACGGAGGACCGACCTTTGAAAATAAAGAAGAGGGACGGTACGAATCAGACGGCAATCCGGAAAGTATCGATTCTAGAAATGATAGTTTTGTGGTTTCCCACCATACAGGTAAAATCCCTGACGAACGTCAAATCCAGAATGATGGAGTTCCTGAATGCAACAGGTCCGACTTCAGCGACGGAAGAAGAAAGTGAAATATTCAACAGACTGAGGGAGCGTCAGGATTACATCTCCGCATTCACCGTATTGAGTGCTTGGGTTTCAGCAACGCATTCCCACCCAGAGAGTACGCTGCAAGATTTCGTGTTGATGCGACAAGGCCCCTGGTCCTCGGTATACGCCGAGTTGAAAACCGCACAGAATTTGACGAAATTGTTCAAAATCTTAGTGGCGGGTGTCGATGAAAGTCCGTCCCATTTAACAGGTTCCCGCCAAAACCACGACGGGGACGTGCACAGCGTCAACACCGGGCCCGCGTCACGGAGCGTGCGACGTTCATATCGTCTGTGCACGCCGACCACTCCCCCCGCGTTGCGCAGTATAAACCTCGCGCATTGGAAACAGAATGTACACAGCCGAATGGGAAAGGAATCGAGGAGAATATCTGGTGGGGATGTCGATATACCGGTGGAAGGATGTAAAGGGCCAGAATTACAAGTATTGGCACAAACGTGCGATCCACACTTCACATGTCTTCGGAAACGTAGGAGAAGTGCACGTGGAGATGGCGTTGCAGAGAGCCCGCCACCTGCGACACCTCTGGTTCGTCGACGAAGAAGCGGGGACGGACAAGTATCCAGGAGCGTCGACTTCGTCGGACTACGTACTACCCGGTCCGAAGACAGAATAGATCAACTGCATGGGCCACCGAATTGTAAAAGGGCGAACTTGTCAAGAGGCGCGTGTGTTCAGAATCGGTTTGGTGGCATACGGCGGATCTCGTCGGGGGCCGGTGTCGTCGTCGTATTGAACCGGAACAACAGGGTTATGAGTGGACTTGCGCCGTCCGACAGAATAGCATGTGAACTGACGAAATTGCTGTGCTCAAACTGTTTAAAATGCCAGCTTTTAACCATGTGTATTCGGATTACTTTGTTAAATATTCGATTGGCAGATGAGGTTGTATAAACCTGTGCCAATAGTCATAAGAAAAAAATAAATGGTTTTAAGTTTATATATCTTTTTGTTCATCCTATAACTAGTGCAAATATTTCAGCTGTTATGGTAAAACACTTTGTGATAAAACACAGAATGAAACAAAGAAATATGTGAGTGACAAACCACAATGAATAGCATTTCGAACTTGTAAATTCTATATGTGCGTTGTGGGTATTACATTAGTTTTCACCAATACCCGGGAAGGGGCCGACGCGAAGCTGGTGTGGTATGAGTAATTAATACCCCCCACCGAACCCCACCCTAGACTCGGCCAAAGAAAAAGTCTTCGCGGATCGCCGTTGGATGTACGGTTTTCATTTTAATACAAGACATATGAATTTAGGCAGAATGAAACCCAGTGTGCATGAAAGACTCTTGAACTGTTTATTTGAGAAAAATACAGCACACGGTGTGAGTTATTTAAATAAAAAATTATGTTGTTGCAAAACACACACACACACACACAGAGAGAGTATACGCTGTTGGGTAAACGCCGACTTGGAACAACTGTTTGAGCGTCCGGTCTTCCGTCAGCGACGACGGCTACCCGTTGGTTTTCGTTCCTGGACGCACGTCGATCAATTTCAAACGAACACAACGATCTCTCTAATTCCAGCTAGAGTGGCCGGCTCCGTCGGATGTTCTGTTGCGTGAAGGACGTTCAGCTTCACTACCCGAACGACTCCTCCTTGGTGGTCTCTCGCCGTCTTCCTCATCGTCTGACGACGTGTCGGCAAAGCGGTATACGCGAGGTCTGCACGACCGGTACAACCGCCGTTTTCTGGAGGCCGAGTTTGTTTTCCGGCGAAGGCGATCGTGCGACTCCCGGCGAAGGCGATCGTGCGACGGGAGTCGGATCCGGACTGTCGGTAGATCGAGGTGAATAATCGGGCATGTTTTCAGGACTGTTGAAGAGTATTGTTCTCCAAAATCCTAACGGAGATGATGGTTCTCCCAACGCTTCTTCTCTGAGAGTTTCGTCTCTCCTCTCCGCCGCATCCTCGTCATCTGATATGAATATACTTTCCGTGTATGGTACAAGTTTTATTCTTTCCCAGACACACGGGAACCTGGCAAACGGTGCACATCCACGCACGTCTTTCGAGTCGAGCGGGAATGTCAACCACACCCAATCGTACGGTTGTATCGGTGGGTGCTGGATAACCGAGCTGCAAACGAACTCATCATTCTCCATTGACAAAGGCAATTATATTATTTCCTCACGGCTCCGCGCTTGTCTCCGAATCTTGGGGGTCAATCTTAACCCGACTCGGTCAACAACGGGGCCACCGTGTCTACGGTCAGATTAGGTACGGATTAAGATCGTAGGCTACGTGTCAATGTATTTATTTTGTGTATTCGGCGTCAAGCCGGATTGTTTATTTCTTGTCGGTCATGTCGTGGCACTGTTTTACAGACCACAACACCGGAAGAGTGTACAAGTCGAGGCTCGCGGTAGCGGACAGCACAACCGACCTGAGCGGCCGCCCGGTCACCGGTGATTACGATCTCCGCGAACTTGTATCGGCCGCTAGACTGTTGGAGAACGGACGCAACTCGGGACGAGTCTTGCGTAGATTGTGGTGTGACCAACACGGACCTTCGACGACACCGGACGACGACGGACGGAGGAGTTATACCGCCACCTGCACAACCACTACGAACAATACGCGAACATACACGGATATTTTACTGGTAGGTTTTGACGCGTCGGTGTTGCCGCCAATAATAAACTGGTTTGATACCGTCGGCGACGTGCGTCAGGATTATTTTGACGAGCGCCGCCGAAGGGATGAGTGCGCCTCCAGGATAGAGACTTTGCGACGTTCCCTCCCGGCCGGCTCCAACCGTACGCTCCAGTTCATCATCGCTTACGGCGAAGAGGCAAAACGACGCACGGTCGACACTCTGAGAGGTATGAAATGTAGATTCACCGAGACGCCAACGTTCCAAACGACGGGCGATTTCTACGACCACACGATTACACGATTTCGTCGGTCGTCAAGTTGTTTAGCAACTAAAGATTATGTTTTCCAATAGTGTTGTGTATCTATCGAATGCCACAAATAAACATTTTTACTTCCATTGACGTGTTTTTGATCTTGACCTCCTGTAACCCGATGCTGTTTTGTAAGCGAAATGATTCGAACAACGCTTTTACTATTTGTATTTATTGTACTCTTGACGTGCTGCGTACGCGTAAGCGTAAGCGGAGCGAGTACCAACAACACGGAAAAGGTGGTTATGGTGACGTCGTCCGAAAACGCGGAAAACGCGGTAAGCGAATTAGTGGGTACCACCAACTTGCGTTGTTCGGGATCCGAGGGTCTCGTGAAAACTCTGACCAAAAGAGGCCCAACCTGTGTTTGGGAATGTACAAATTACACCGGATACACGGATTCCGGTGGAAAACTGTTGGGCGGTAATTGCAGTGGTGGCGGTGGTATAATATCATACGACGGTCACTTGTACTGCGAGTGTCCACCAACAATCGATTCTGTTACAGGGACGAACCGGCCTACCGTTCGCATGGACGTGAACGGAATGCAACTGTGCGTTTCAAACCAAGATCTGTACGAAGTTGATTGAAAGTTAGACACCAGAATGTAATAATGCAACACGAAACGGGAGTAAAAATTACATTTATTAGAGAAAGGCAATACAAGAACAGTTACTACAAACTAAAGAGTTATAGCAGTCACAACGCGGTGGATCGTTCGTGGGGTAGTTTTAAATCCAATCCGAGGAGTAGGTCCACCACCTGTCTCTCGTCCACCTCGACGTCCGTGTCGAAGACGGTCGGGAAACACACATTTATCTGTGGACAAGCCGATGGCAATATCGTGCCGAGACTGTTCCTCGACGTCTTCCATCACGTACACCGGTGTTTTCCGCCCCCGTCTGACACGTTCCACCACCTTTCCATTCTCGTAATTCTTCAGGATGCCACGTTTTTTTCTCTTTCGGCCGAGCGCCGCCACTCGGCAACCCGTTATCTGACGACGTCGTGGGTATCGGCGGTAACAAGTCGTTTTCCATTTCACTGTCCTCCGTCGGATCCTCCGGCGTTTTCCGCCCCCGTCTGACACGTTCCACCACCTTTCCATTCTCGTAATTCTTCAGGATGCCACGTTTTTTCTCTTTCGGGCCGAGCGCCGCCATTCGGCAACCCGTTATCTCACGACGTCGTGGGTATTAGCGGTAACAAGTCGAGATTCCACGTGTATACCCATTGTAAACTAAAACCAGTTTGATAAATTTTACTACATCCGTGCAAAGATAATGTTGGTTTTGTGATGGATTGTCTTGGAAGCCCGACCGCAGCGAATGGTCAGAGGGGTGTGGAAAGTGGTATCGAGTAACGTTCCTTGTAATCTGTATTTATTTATATCATAGCTTCGTTGTGTACGATCTCGTTTGCCCTCTTACGCTCGCGAATCTACCTGGAACTGGCCCAAGTAGTGGCTTTTTATGCATAGTACTACAAGGAGAATTGAACTTTGGTTGGGTTTGTAGACCACGCGAGCGCAGACGGGGAGGTTTATACAGGGTGTGGCAAAATAACCTCCCTATTTTCATTGCTTTATTGCGAGTAGAGGGAGGCGCTCAGAATGGTGAAGATAGCCGCAATCGAAGCTGTAGGAGGGGGGGGTTGGTGACGCTCCGTCCGTAGGCACCAGTCCTCAGTCGCCATCATGGTGTGGACGAATGCACAGAGGGCGTTTGCGGTCGGAGCGTTCATTTCTAACAAAGGATCGGTTATCATGGTTCAACGCGAATTCCGAACGCGGTTTCGAATTTCTCCTCAGGATTCAGTACCGAACCGCGAGTCTATTGTGCGGAGAAAAAACTGTGGTTTTTATTAGCATTTAAAAATAGAAAGGTTATTTCGCCGCACCCTGTATTATTTCCTACACAAAAGAGTCGGAGGCATTACAGATTCAAGACTTTCCACGGGCGTTTCTTTTCACAGATGCTTCACCAGACTGTCATACCACCCCCCGTAAACGGTTCCTTCGCGTCGACTCCTTCCAGGGAACTTCTTCTGATACTCAACCGTATATATAGTAAAATAATTCATTATTACATCACCCACCCACCCCCCCCCTCTGCCAATGTGTGGGGTTTAAGAAACGCGTCGTCGAGTTTCCGCGTTCAGTCGAGTGGCCGAGCTCGACGACGGTAGCCCTTTTGACAAGGACACGGGAACCATTACTCGAGTGGGGCTCAACAGTTACGGACTACAGACCCTCGGACATGGCACGGCGACTGAAGAGGAACGTCACGCGGTTCTTGGAAAACCTATCCGGCATCTTGCGTGAGAGACGCGTCGTCGAGTCGGTCCGGAACACTCTAGAACGCATGCTGGCACCTTACACGGATCTGACGGAGGAAAGTGAAAAGGAAAACGACATGATGCTCATTCTACTGGACAAGAAGCTGGTATAGGATCGCGCGCGAACGCCACACTCAATATATAGCCGATTCCTCCCGTCTAGCCCCACCCCCCGCCTCCTATTGGTCGGAACCGGTGGTGGGGGAGCAAATTTCTCCCGTCTAGCCCCGCCCACCGCTTCCCATTGGTCGGGACCGGTGGTGGGGGTAATATTTCCTAGAATTATGCGAGAAAATGTGGGGAAATTGGGGGTAAGCGGGGTTTTTACCGTCAGTCGTGGGAGAACTCTGAAACAGGGCGGTCATACGACAAAGTGAGGTTATGTCTGTTCGATTTCCAGAAGAGCTTCCGCTCCGATTCGACCCGACGGCGTTCATCTCAAATGACGCGACGCGATGCTGTCGGTTCGGATGTCATGGAGGAAGAGCATTTAAGCGAACAGAATACTCCTTTAGAATCGATTACAAACGATTCTGTACTATGGTTCCCAACTACCCGACGTCGTGTATACGTAGTGCCTTCTTCTGTTGCTGTAAACCTTGTCTTTCTAATAGTCCTTGTTCTTTTTAATCTCGTTGTTATGGAATAAACCAGTGTCCTTTATACGTTGGTAGCCGACGGCTAGCTGGGTTTACCTTGTGGTCCCATATCTGACAAACGTGCCAAAAAGGAGTACATTTATGGTCACTGTAATTAAAACTTGTTACACCGTCTTTCCATCGAGTCGTCGATAGATACAGACTTTTATCGTGGTTGTAGTTGGAAAAATAATACGTTTATTTTGTAATAAAACGTTATTTATTAAAAAAAAACTAAATCTAAAATACAAAAATTCTTAGTAGTAAGTCGAGAAATTAAACTACCCTAATCATATACGAGAGCTGTCTATCGCCGGCTGTGATCGTGGCCAGCGTCTTCACAGCCCTCGTCCCAACACTCGGGAAGTGGCTCGGAACGAGACGAGGACGGGGTGTTGTCCGATTTCCCCGACGGGCACCGGACCTCGTATCTGTTGGCGTTGTTATACTGTACGATGTGGCGTGGGTCGAGTCGGCAGCGAAACACACTGCCCGCCCGCCAGGTCTTGCGTTGTGTTCACATTTTTCATACGCGATCCTCCGTTTACCGGAGAACCGCCAGAAATACGGGTGTGTCCTCGCGCACCGGCAGCACAGCGCGTAGTATTCGCCGTCATAGTCCCTCGCCGTCTTCACACAGTCCAACATCTTACAGCACGGATCACACTGAGTCATTACGAATCTGTGAAAAGAAAACATACTGTTGAAAGTCAATTGTTAAACCCCAATAAAACCAGAAACAAATATTTTCAAATAGGCTATAACAAGTCCAAACTTTAAAACCGACTATCTAAATTGCTACACGGTGTAGTGTAAATCCATAAGGGAGCCCAACATTTCCATAACTTTGGGAGACACAAGGCCAGAAAATCTCGCTCTCCCCAAACTCTTTCCTTTCGAAAGAAAAGCGGGACTTTCTGAATTTATCCAAACCAGTCGAGCAACACATTTATCTATGTTGTCCAAAAAGAACTATACAAATTTGTTTAAAAAATGACAAACAACGAGTGGATCACTAAAGGAATTCTGATCTCGGGAGAAAAACTCAAGTTTTACTCCGAAAATGACGAACAAACACAAAGAGAGTTTTGAAACATTTTTCCGGAAAAATAAAACGATTTATAGAAAGGCGATCCATGCAGCGAAAACATGTGATGTCTCGAAAGCGATTATATCTTGAAACTATTTGCGCCACCATTAATAATAAATCATATCCTTCAAAAATAGGCCAGATCAAAACCGGGGATCGGCTTTTGGATGATGAAACTGAGGCGGCTAACGACTTTAACAAGTTTTTTTTGCAACCGTGGCTTGTGACACCACACGATAACAAGACTGACTCTCGAACGAATTGGGTCATCATTGGTGGTGGATGGACTTGGAATGAGTGATCAAATGTATGTCTGAATGAGAGCTCGATGTGGTATGTATGTCCAAATTTTAACATATTTCACGTTTGCCATACAAATGCATTCTGTCTCCGCGATACAAAATTGACCGTTGGGTATAGTGGCCATTCACTAAATAAAACCTTTTAACAATAATTTATTCTCTTACAGGTAATATGCACTTACGTGTATGGTAGTCGGTCAGCGTTCTGCAAGAGGTCGCTCACGGGAGTAGTAATGCATGAGTCCACTTACACGCATATAGGAAACAAGTACCATTGCTATCCCCAGAGCAGGTTGTTGCGCGACAGGAGTGCTTAATGTTTTATTGATTGGAACTGCAATAGTGATTTGTTTTGCCGCACATAGCCTCTTGTTTGACTGTAAATAGCTATATTTTAGGAAAATAAATTAGTTTCATGTAAGTCTAATAATTTAACGAAACGTAACATATGTAATATTTGTTGGTTATTGTGAGGTTATGTCATATGTATTGAGATTCCACACGAACTCAGAATAAAAACTTCTCAATGTTCGGTTATTAGTAACGCCTTCATCAAGTTTTATTAATGAACACTGAGAGCGCCAGCTACTGGGCCAACCTGTCTCATTGATAACCGCTCCACCCCGCACCCAGCCCATCCAGTTTATAGACCTGTCCGCTTATCAGTGAACCAGTTAATTGTCTCTGGCCGATTGATGCTTCCCAATTGAGAAACTTTTTAGTACCTTGACAAAGTGATTTAGTCATTTGTTTAACATTCAACAGACTTCATTACTTAATTATATAAATTATTACTATTTATAATTATATGCAATAATTGGTAATAAATCACGGACATTTCAGCATTGGAGTGTTACAGTCTGTCCTCTTACAGTTTAAATCCTGCGCTTTATTTACTTATTTATTTTTTTTTTTTTTTGCCAATGCTAGTCTAGTGCAGTAAATACTAAAGTGCAGGACTCACAAAATACCACCATGGTATTGGTAGTTGAAAAAACTGGAACGGGTAAGCCGTGCTTAGTGGTGGGAAATTATAAATACCGTGAGTCTCACACACTTACGAATGGGGATGTTGCGTGGAGGTGTCTCGGGCGACTTTGCACCGCAACTGTGAGGACTGACTCTGAAAGATCGACAATTTTACTCCACAAAGACAACCACTCGGGCAAGCACCCACAAACGTTTCGAAATGTTACTCCTCTGACATCTCCGCTACAAAATAATGACTCAGTGGACTACGGATCTTCTTTCTCGTCGTTGGCACTTTCACCTCTCGTTTCACAAGTTGTGAAAAAAGTTAAAACAGAGGAACGCTCGATTCAGACGGATGATGAGTGTTTAAAGTCAAAAGACGAATTGCTGAATAGGATCACTGAATTAACCAGCCGCCAGTCAGCTCTTATAGACAAAATCCAGAGCCTTCAACTGGAGCTTGAAGCCAATGAACACGGTAGAATATCCTCAAGTTCTATCAAGGTCGACGTAGCAATTGGGTGTGATATTCCACATCAACATGACGCTGATTCGCAAACTGAATTGTCGTTTAATGTTCCCTCTTCTGAATGTAAGCAATGCGAAAAAGAAAAACAACGTGTTAAGTACTACGAGGACTCTAATTTTCACTTTCAGATAGAACTTGCTGCTTTCAAAAGTAAATATGAAGACTTACTCAAGCAGCACGAGGTACTTTTACAAGCACAAGGGAGGGAGAAAAGAAATGACGACAGTTTGATCGACAAAATGCTGGTAATAGCGGACGACATTCCGATTATAAACAGGTACGATGTACTTAGGGAACCGAACATTCATGACACTCATTCGAAGGATGATCAGAATAGGTCTGAGGAGCGTCTGAAACCTAAACGGAAACGCAACCGAAAGAAAAAAGAAGCATCTAAATACTCATCCGTCTCATTTAAGCAAAATATAATTCAAAGAGACATATTTGACCCGGCTGTTGACACTACAATGAACACCACCGACAGGGTTTGCGATGTGACGATGTGTAGTCAACCTAAGAAACTTTACGTGTTTGGAGACAGTCACGCTAGAAACATCTCTGGTATATTGCAAAGAAAGGTGTCGCATAGTGTTTTTGTCTGTGCCAGTTCCAATGCTTCCTCTGACTACATACTGAAGAACGCTAACAGTATGGCAGAATCATTGACAAAGAACGATACAGCAGTTCTAATTGTTGGCACTAATGATGTGTCAAACTGTACCCCCAGGCATGACCGACCAGCTGTTACTCTGCCAGGACATCTATTGAGATTTATAAGGGCCAACCAATACACCAACTGGGTCGTCGTCTCCTTACCACACCGTTTTTGACCTCCCTCCGAGATGCTACACCAACAAACTAGTGAACCAGGTTAATCACCGACTTAAGAGCCTAACTAAGGAGGGGATCAAAGTTATCGACTCTCGTCGGCTGGAACGAAAGCATTTTACACGACATGGCCTTCATCTGGATGCCACGGGTAAGGAGGTTTTGTGTGGACTGATTGCACAATGTGTTTCTTCACCATTTCCTCAACGCAAAGATCAGTTGGAATGCCAACAGCCAACAACAAGCGTCGCGCTTCCAGACACTGGGAATTCGCCGGTGAAATCGGGAGTCACGGACATCATGCCTTCAGTTGACTCTTTCGGCCGCACTCCAGACCCAGTTGAGCGAACCACTGCGACAGCGTCGCCGCCTCTGGATTCCTTGTCGGAGTTTCCTCCCCTGCAGCCCGGTAGGAGATCGATGTCGGGGACAGGGAGCCTTGGTGATGCTGACTCGGAGTATGGTTCTGACAAGAGGATACCAGTTCTCGTTAACGAACGTTTTTTAGATGTAAGCCAGCAAGTAGAGGTAACCAACCTTGTTTAGTTAATGTCCCGATTCTAGATTGTGAATGTTCTGGTATTAATGTCTCAGTCCGTAGAAATGTTCAAAACAACAAACTCAAAATTCTTCACCTAAATATTCAATATTTACGTCAAAAAATCGATGAAGTGGAGGTATTATTGGCTACCGAAAATCCGGATATTGTTTCATTTACCGAACATGGTCTGAAAACCGATGAAATAAAAAATGTGAGTTTTGATAATTACACGCTGGTATGCTCATATTGTAGAGGAGTTCGTAAATCAGGAGGTGTTGTCATATTTTGTAAACGTGACATATCCTCTGAAGTAATCGATCTCTCTCATCTTTCAGAAGACATGAACATGGAAGTTTGTGGGGCTAAATTCACTTTGAAACAATCATTTACTTTCAATATTATTGGATTATATCGCTCCCCTAACGGAAGCATAAACGTCTTTTTTAACAAATCGGTAGAACTTTTTGAGCAACTAAGTAGAAAGAACAATCTGATGATCCTTGGAGACTTCAATATTGATTGGTTGGACCATTCAGTAGCTCTCCAGGACATGAACGACCTCTTACCTTGTTACGGTCTGAGACAACTAGTTAGCTCTCCCACTCGTGAGGACTTGGTCTCTGGCAGGCAGTCATTGCTGGACTGGGTGGTGACTGACATGCCGGAGGGGAGGGTGGCTGTTGAAGTGTTCGGAACAGGACTTTCTGACCACTTTGCTCAGCTCGTCTCGGTATTTGGCACCGTCGGGTCAGTCGTTGCCAACACACGTCCTAACCGTCAGTTAACCTCAAATAACATTTGCTTGTTGAACCTCATGTTATCCAGGGAGCCGTGGAATGACATAAATCAGTTCCTGCCAGCAGATAATACATTTGATAGATTTTTACAAACTTTTAGTTATAATTTTGAAGTCGCTTGTCCTAAGAAATTAGTTAAATTAAAACATAATCACAATAATAAAAAGTGGATTACTAAAGGTATAGTAACTTCAAGCAAAACATTAAAATCTTTACATTTCAATTTAAGAATAAGCCCAACACAAGAGAAAAAGAATCATTATAAATGCTATAAGAAGCTTTACTCTAAAGTTATAAAAAATGCTAAGTCCAAATATATGTTTGAAACACTCTCATTATCTTCCAATAAAGGCAAAGACGCTTGGAAACTCATCAAGCCGAATGTAAGAAAAGGTTTGAGTTCGAATTCTGAATTTGAAATTGAGATTGAGGGACGTATGGTAAAGAACAAGCAAGAAATTTGTGACTCATTCAATAGGCATTTCACGACAGTGGGTGAAAATTTGAATAAAAATCGGCACGAACCTCCTTTACAGTTCCAGGTGCAGAACTACCTGCATGATAATCCAGTATCGATGCACCCGGTGACCCGGGGGAGGTGGTCTCTGCTGTGAAGAGGTTGAAAAACAAAACATCCTCTGGTATTGACGGTATACCAAGTAAAGTAATAAAATCTTGCATTGAAACCATAAGCCAACCTTTGTCTAACATAGTTTTCAGCTTCTTTCGGACAGGGCCGGTTCCCTCGGGCACTGAAGAGCACAGTTGCGATTCCAATACACAAGGGGGGGCATTGTAATACTCTGGATTCTTATCGTCCCATTTCTCAAATTTCTACCTTTAGTAAGGTCTTCGAGCTAATTTTTCTTGGCCGATTAAATTTTTTTCTTGAGTTCGAATGAACTTCTACATAAGAAACAATTTGGATTCACGACGGGTAAAAGTACCGGAGAGGCAATAAGTTTTTTCGTGTCGGATATTGTGACCGAGCTGGACCAAAATCGGCGGACTGTGGGGGTTATGATGGATTTGACAAAAGCGTTCGACTGTGTCGGTCACCCACAGCTTCTGGAGTGTCTAAGGTGTCTCGGTCTGGGGCGCTTGGCTCTACAGTGGTTGAACTCTTACCTAACTCAGAGAGAGCAGTGTGTGCAGGTCGAGGGTAGTCGTTCATCGTGGGCTCCAGTCAATTTTGGTGTCCCTCAGGGTTCGATCTTGGGACCAGTACTCTACAACCTGTATGTAAACAACTTACCCCAAGCGATCCCACATAACCAGCTTGTTATGTACGCTGATGACATAGCCCTCGGGTTTTCTAGCGGGACAGTCGAGGACTTAGAAATTAATAGTCATATAGTTTTTGACACAGCTGTACCGATTTTTAAATAATTTAAATTTGCATTTAAACTTCAAAAAGACAGTTTTTTTGGAATTTTCAAAACGTATGAAAGATAATTCACCTTTTATTCTAATTAATAATTCAGTAGTACAACAAAGAAGGTGTGTCAAATATTTGGGGGTACAAATAGATGATGACCTCAGCTGGCGAACTCATATCAACTGTGTATGCCAGTCGCTGTCTTCGACTGTATTCCTCATGTCCCAACTTGCCAAATACCGTAACAAGTTTCTTCTTAAACTTGTATACTGCTCTCTCGTTGAGTCTCGCTTGAGATATGGCCTGCTGGTCTGGGGCTCAGCTACACTAGCACAAATTAATAGAGTGTTTGTGTTGCAAAAGCGTGCTGTTCGTGTACTTGCTGGACTGAAAAAAACGAGAATCGTGCAAAATTGCTTTTAAAGAATTGAACCTCTTAACGCTACCGTCATTGTATATTTTTGAAACAATAATGTTTGCAAAATTTAACAGTGTAGCAGTTACTGATGGATCCGCAGTACACGAGCACAACACCCGGGCTCGAGTAAACCTCCGCCAAACTCCACACCAGACAGTTTGGGCAGCGAGTTTACCGCACAATGTCGGTGCCAGGTGCTTTTGGAGACTTCCTGAACCGCTGAAGTGCATCCAAAATAAAAAAGAATTTAAAAGAAAATTAAAGGAGCATTTAGTGGCGGGTTGTTTTTACACGGTGGGAGAGTTTCTAGTATAATGATATTTTTGTTTTATTGTTTTGTTTTTCTTGCATTATTAGTTGGAATTTGTAAACTTATTTTAAATCGGGCATAAACTAACAAGTGTAAAGTTGTGACACGTTTTAAATTCTAAATTTTAAGTTTTTTTTTTTACAATAATTATAATTATGTAGACTAATAAAAAAATATTTAGTATAATATTTACTGTTGTATAACCATTGTATTTTTATTGTTTTACTTTATAACCTATGCATATACAGCATGTACTTGACTCTGTCATACAACAAAAGTTGTCTTACGACATTAAAGGAATTTGAATTTGAATTTGAATATACATATATATATACATACACACGCGCGCGCGTATATTAAAAAATAAGCTTTCTCGCAGATCGGTAAACCGATCGAAATATAAAATGAATTCCAATTCGTTTAACCGATACCAACAGTCACCGTACCGACAGTGTGCAACATCGTGTTCGGGCTACCGAATGACGACTTAAAGTGGTCGGTGGTAGGTCATACGATTAATTAGGTACACACAACAACACAGGTCTATGGACCGGTACCCCGTTTCGTCCCACACTCCAGATTGTATTTAAGTTATTACAAATTCGATATCTTGGAAATAAATATTTTGTTATTTGTAATAGACAAACATTTTTTATCAATCCTCTGCATTTAAGTGGTACCATTTTAATTTGGTTAGATGTAAGAGTTTGCGTTGTTCCCGTAAAAATAACCAGAAAGTTAAGTTCTACTCATTTTTATTACTGTGACATTACCGTGCCACATGGGGGTTGGGATGTCTTCAAAATCCGTGCCGCAAAGAGTTAACCACGAGTACCACTCAAAGAGCCTCACGTGCGGATCGTGGGGATAAATACGGTCCCATCGGTGTACTCGTCTCACTAGCGAACCGCGATGGCGAGAGTGAACGTCGTGCAAGTACCTGACGTGAGTTCGAGTCTCGGACGCAGTTGGAGACCACGGGGCGACGAACTACCGAACATCCTCGCTCAATCGATGTACGTCTCAAACCTTCTACGAGTGTTCACGACCACCAAGACTGTGTTGCAGTTGAACAAGATCCCTGCGGCCATCAACATGTTGGCGGTCATAATACTGCGTGGGAGCGAGAACGACATTCGCAATATCGCCTCGGTTATGGGAACCAACCCAGTGGTGCGCATCCATCCGTGGAAGGTGCAACCCCTACGTACGACCCGAGGAAGAAGCACTCGGGATTGTCAGCCTGGTCACGCAGTTCGCAGGGGAACCGCACAGACTTCCCATCAACCGCGAGAGTGTACTTCTGACTCACTGGGATTCGGTCACCTCGACGTCGTGCCGGTGTGTGGATATATTCGGTGTCAGTCATATCCAATCCACTAGTGCGCGTCCGTCTGTGGAAGGTGCAACCCCCTACGTACGACCCACGGAAGAGGCACTCGGGATTGTCAGCCTGGTCACACAGTTCGCTTGGAAACCACACAGACTTTGACGTCGTGTCAGTGTGTGTATATATTTCTAACAGCATCACCGACTCTCCATTCCAACGTACCGGACCATGGCTGGAGGCATACCTCTGAGAGATGGAGATCTTTACGGTTTCGGAACAATCTACTTGCGTAAATTTTTCAAAAACGAGGTGAATATGAAACACGTGATCTCACCGATGTGCTTGCTGAGTTCACTCATACGACATGCCATACAATCCGCGTTATTCAAACCCGTGACCTCGTGCGGAGAGACTGGACCGCACGTGTACTGGCCCCACGTCGACAGTGATGGTAATCTGCTGATCGCCAATCGAGCCGGTTTGGAGAAATGGCGGTCACGAGCTCTCGTACCTTCGGACTTCAATAACGACCTTCTGGACGTTTCAAAGTCGGTGGTGTGTGAACGTGAGATGGTGCCATACTCCTCAGGTTCCAGTCGGCCGAAAGATCATACATACTTCATAATACAACACAAAGCTTGGTTTGACGTGGACATGAAGAACGTGAAGCACCGACTCAGAATTGTGTCGAACCCTCGGCCATCACGTGTACACCACTGTGTAACGTTCTACATAGACGATACGCGCGTAGTTTCGTTCGTTATATGGCCCTGTAGTCGGAATGTTCTCCCGGTGGAGTACTATCGGAACAACGACAAAACCAAACATTTTCTACTTTACTTGCGCTGCGAGGAGAAAAACGAGTTGAGATTCCTTAGCGAAAAGACGGCCGTCGTACGGTACCTGAAAAAGTATCCGAGGGCGTTGGTTAATTGGAATACCGTCCTTCGTGACAGCCAGGGGTTGCAGGTGCGGGACACACGATATAGGTTGTTTTTAAGAGACAACGTCATTAAAATATCCGTCCGCAAACGAGTGTACTACACTACGAAACAAGGGTTTGAGGAAGACAGAAGAAGAAGAAGAAATGCAGTTCTCGGTCTCATCGCCTTCCAGAGGTTGTGGAAGAAGCGCCTCTACGCACCCGATAGGTTTTTCGAGACCGAGATATACGAAAGGATCAAGCAACTACGTTGGAACACATAGATGGAAGGAGAAATCCAGTTCTTGCTCTCGCCGCCTTCCAGAGGTTATGGAAGAAGCGCCTCTACGCATTCGATAGGTTTTCCGAGACCGAGATATACGAAAGGATCAAGCAACTACGTTGGAACACATGGATGTGAACATTGGGGGGAAACGAGGGTCACGAACAGTATCATCACCGACTTTGAAACGTCCAGAAGGTCGTTATTGAAGTCCGAAGGTACGAGAGCTCGTGACCGCCATTTCTCCAAACCGGCTCGATTGGCGATCAGCAGATTACCATCACTGTCGACGTGGGGCCAGTACACGTGCGGTCCAGTCTCTCCGCACGAGGTCACGGGTTTGAATAACGCGGATTGTATGGCATGTCGTATGAGTGAACTCAGCAAGCACATCGGTGAGATCACGTGTTTCATATTCACCTCGTTTTTGAAAAATTTACGCAAGTAGATTGTTCCGAAACCGTAAAGATCTCCATCTCTCAGAGGTATGCCTCCAGCCATGATCCGGTACGTTGGAATGGAGAGTCGGTGATGCTGTTAGAAATATATACACACACTGACACGACGTCAAAGTCTGTGTGGTTTCCAAGCGAACTGTGTGACCAGGCTGACAATCCCGAGTGCCTCTTCCGTGGGTCGTACGTAGGGGGTTGCACCTTCCACAGACGGACGCGCACTAGTGGATTGGATATGACTGACACCGAATATATCCACACACCGGCACGACGTCGAGGTGACCGAATCCCAGTGAGTCAGAAGTACACTCTCGCGGTTGATGGGAAGTCTGTGCGGTTCCCCTGCGAACTGCGTGACCAGGCTGACAATCCCGAGTGCTTCTTCCTCGGGTCGTACGTAGGGGTTGCACCTTCCACGGATGGATGCGCACCACTGGGTTGGTTCCCATAACCGAGGCTCTTATATACAAGACGGAAACCCGGCGAAACACAAAGAAGTTACCAGTCCGAGCACTGACCTAGAACGTCAAATATTTTTTTACATTCGCTTCGCCACGCCCTCTCCCTCCTCTTCTCCACAACAACAACAACCACCACCACCACCTCCTCCTAATGCATCTAACGAGGATTTATTGGAGTGACCGTTAAGTATAGGTGTATGCTCGTGAGTTTCATCGTTGTACACGTTTCTACGAAACTCAATAAATATGTCGTCGCAGAGTGAAAGAAAGCTTATGAACGACATCATGACTTCCGTCCGTCGATATATTGACGAAAATCGAAGACCGGACGGCGTTCTAACGTATAATGGTAGACATTGTCGTACCTGCAGGTGCGCTTGTGTAAAAGACCCTCACATGCCGGTAAGACTAATCCGCCCTTACCGTCCCGAAACACCGCCCAACGAGGAAAGAGACGGTGATGACAGGAGGTGGGGGCCCGATGATGACGAAGAAGAACCACCCCCGGCATCACCCGACGGATCGGCCGATGCGAACGACGATCTGATATTCATATCAGATGACGAGGATGCGGCGGAGAGGAGAGACGAAACTCTCAGAGAAGAAGCGTTGGGAGAACCATCATCTCCGTTAGGATTTTGGAGAACAATACTCTTCAACAGTCCTGAAAACATGCCCGATTATTCACCTCGATCTACCGACAGTCCGGATCCGACTCCCGTCGCACGATCGCCTTCGCCGGGAGTCGCACGATCGCCTTCGCCGGGAGTCGCACGATCGCCTTCGCCGGAAAACAACTCGGCCTCCAGAAAACGGCGGTTGTACCGGTCGTGCAGACCTCGCGTATACCGCTTTGCCGACACGTCGTCAGACGATGAGGAAGACGGCGAGAGACCACCAAGGAGGAGTCGTTCGGGTAGTGAAGCTGAACGTCCTTCACGCAACAGAACATCCGACGGAGCCGGCCACTCTAGCTGGAATTAGAGAGATCGTTGTGTTCGTTTGAAATTGATCGACGTGCGTCCAGGAACGAAAACCAACGGGTAGCCGTCGTCGCTGACGGAAGACCGGACGCTCAAACAGTTGTTCCAAGTCGGCGTTTACCCAACAGCGTATACTCTCTCTGTCTGTGTGTGTGTGTGTTTTGCAACAACATAATTTTTTATTTAAATAACTCACACCGTGTGCTGTATTTTTCTCAAATAAACAGTTCAAGAGTCTTTCATGCACACTGGGTTTCATTCTGCCTAAATTCATATGTCTTGTATTAAAATGAAAACCGTACATCCAACGGCACTCTCGGTCAATTTCTGTTGTCAACGCATACCGAGTTTTACCAGAGGTTCGACGTAGACGTGAGAGTACGTCGTCGTAACCTCACTTTCGACCTCCGTGACCGCCCTGTTCGAGAGCCGTCCGGCGACTGACAGTAAAAATCCCGTTTTTCCCCTCATTTTCCCGCAATTCCCTCGCATTTCCCCTCATTTTCCCGCATATTTCTAGGAAATACTACCCCCACCACCGGTTCCGACCAATAGGAGGCGGTGGGCGGGGCTAGACGGGAGAAATCGGCTATATATTCAGTGTGGCGTTCGCGCGCGATCCTATACCAGCTTCTTGTCCAGTAGAATGAGCATCATAAGAAGCTCCCGGGAAGGGGCCGACGCGAAGCTGGTGTGGTATGAGAAAACATTAAACGTGGACGGCATTCGCGATAACCAATTTGGTTTGGATCGGATATTCGCGGATTGACCTTACCGTATTGTATATTTCACTACGTGACTGTAGAGCGAGGGCTCTTTCATAGTACATCGGCACCTGTCCTGTTGAAGACATCATCTTGCTTGTAAACACGACGTGATAGACGACGGCGCAGAAAAAACCGCATTCGCTATAGCTTGTTGCCGCGGAGTGTATACACGCGGGCTGACGTTAATGTATTTTCTACGTTGTACTCGATGAGGTCAGAACGGGGAAATGTGATTTGCTTTTACATCGCGTATCACTTTTACCTATTAACAATACTCGTCCGGATAGTTTGTTCGTTGTACGTCGGCGAAGGGGTTTGGGAGATTAGATTTTACGAATAACGCGATTAGTCGACGTTGATCCTGAGCCCTCGTGGGACAAACCGAGATGTACAACACTGGTGTTTCTTCGTGAAGATGTCATTTAAGTCTGAAAGATGGTTGGAAACAGACAGGAGGATTCTCACCACGTACCCGACGGTATCTCTCTCGCCGGACCGAACAGGAGAAACGCTTACTTCTCCATACTCTATTCGGCGTGCTACAACACCTCTTCACCGAGAGACGCGACGGTGATTGAGTCGTCAGTACAGGCCTCACCGGTGTGGTTGGACACGATCCGTCAGATGAACCGGGACGTTTTGTGCGACTCGGTCGTCTGGACAGATTTCGCGTTGACCACCGATTCGGCGTACACAGACCGTGAAATCCGTGCGGAACCCCAAGGGGAAGGGTTAGAAACTGCCGAAACCGAAGACGAGAGATCCCAGTCGAGACCACCACCACCACCTCCGCCGCCACCTCGAACGGTGGTGGCCGAGGAAGAGGTCATTCCGCGACAGGCGAAACAGATTTTGCGCCAATATTTCTACGACGAGTACTGTCACAGGCTGGCCACCGAATACGGTATTCCGACCCTGTTGTATTTTCGCGACCGCCTGAAACGTGGAATCCACTTGGACGACGGTGATATCAACCATCGGTGGTTTGTTGACGCGATGCTGTGTGACGTGCGGTTCGTGGCGGCCGTGGAGATCTCGAGACCGTCGTCCGAGAACGCGACCCATACCGCCGCCGCAACCGCTACACACGCTACCAACGCGACCGTCTCGGAAAGACATCAGGTCATCGACGAGCGGGAGGAAAGTTCTCGCAACGACGACGGTCGTTTTACATACGACGACGCGTACATATTCGACGAAGACGATCTGGCCATGGTGCCCGCGTATTTGATGGACAGTCCCGTCGAACGTCCCGACTTGAATCAAGATTTGCAAGACCGGTTGTTCCAAGACTATCAGATGGAACTCAAACGGGAAAGGGACATGGTGCGGCAACGAGAGGCTGGAGTTTCCGGTGCGGCCGCGGTGAATGTGGACGAATCCGGTACGCGAGAACTCAACAAGGAGGGAAGCGACGAAGGCGTGTTCAAACGTCCGGCGGCCCTCGTCGGCGGCGGCGAAAGGAGACACAGACGCAGTGCAAGCAGTCAACGACCGTTGCAAGCTACGCGTATTCTGGTTTCCCGACATCGAGAATCTAATGTCGTCGCGCACTTCTGCCGATCAGGAGCACATCGCTGCGGTAAAAAACTCTATGTTACAACACATGGACGCGTTCAACAAGGACCGGACTCTGCGATCGTTCCTACTGTTGTTCAACTCGTCCGAGGGTCCGTTGGACAGCGCGTTCGCGCGACGTCTCGAGACGTTTGTCAGATCGCCACCCGACCCATTGACCGAGGAGTCAATCGCTGCTCAAGTGGTCGAGGCAGAACTCGCTCGTTACCACATGAACTTGTCGGACGAACTGGTGGCTCAAGTGACGGCCGGAGCCGGCGAGTACTACGGCGAAGGTAGACAACAGAAGGTCGGCGGGTTCGCGTACGTTCAGGCGACACTGCGGGACCTATACGTGGAACACGAGAACGGTGTATCCAAAAAAACTGCCTCTCGACGTGCTGGCACCGGTGTTAGGCCGTTATCTGTTAAACGGTACCTGCAGCACGCTGTACGATCTGGACGAGCGGCCGACACCGTTCGGCGTTATAAACGCGATCGCTTTCAGTCTGGCGTCAGGACTCGCGACACTGTTCGCCGCCGACGACCACGTTAAACAGATCAAGTACAACGCCGCGGTACCCGGTGATCCCTAAAATATCGACAAACGCGCCGCCATCGCGCTGTGTTCTTACACTACGTTTGACTGGTGAGACCGATCAGGTCAATGGAGACATACACGTGGTGTGTGGTGTTTGTACACGTTAACTCTCGCCCAAATGTACGTACGAACTAATCCACACATGATATAAGAATCTTAATTAAGTCTACGTCGAACCTCTGGTAAAACCGTCAGTCTGTAAAAGTAGCACACCATCAGACACCCGACAGAACTCCGTTGTTTACGCGACGAACAATGTTCCACGGTGTCTGTTGAAACAGTAACGACGGGTATGGGATATTGTAATTCTCACAGATAATGAATACGGCCGTAATCACGTCGGTTAGTTTTTGGCTATCCGTAATAATACAATAGAAAAGGCGAGGCCCTCACCGACGATCATGAACAAGAACTGCTCGGTATGCGTTGACAACAGAAATTGACTGAGAGTGCCGTTGAATGTACGGTTTTCATTTAAATACAAGACATATGAATTTAGGGAAAATAAAACTCAGTGTTCATAAAAGACTCTTGAACTGTTTATTTGAGAAAAAATACAGCACACGATGTGAGTTATTTAAATAAAAATGATGTTGTTTCAAAATACACATACAAATACCTACGTGATTGACCTCGTAGGTCCCCTGAGTATTTACTAGCAACAAGCAGATCAGTCGTCTAACGAGGCCGTTGCGCGCGTATAACATGGATCCACCGTGTAAAGGAGGAGACGCTTGGGGGCTTGACTATACGCCGGATTTTCACCCTGGACACCACCCCGATGATGATGGTTCACCGGTTGCTTCCGAAGGCGGGATCGTGTCAGATGATGAAGAAACCCAGTCCGTTCGCTGCGAGATAATAGAAAAACGACGTGTCGACGGGCCACGAGAGACAAGAGACGGGTGTTCATTCGGGGACTACGCGGCAACCCACACCGATTGGGAGATGTCCAACGGAGGACCGACCTTTGAAAATAAAGAAGAGGGACGGTACGAATCAGACGGCAATCCGGAAAGTATCGATTCTAGAAATGATAGTTTTGTGGTTTCCCACCATACAGGTAAAATCCCTGACGAACGTCAAATCCAGAATGATGGAGTTCCTGAATGCAACAGGTCCGACTTCAGCGACGGAAGAAGAAAGTGAAATATTCAACAGACTGAGGGAGCGTCAGGATTACATCTCCGCATTCACCGTATTGAGTGCTTGGGTTTCAGCAACGCATTCCCACCCAGAGAGTACGCTGCAAGATTTCGTGTTGATGCGACAAGGCCCCTGGTCCTCGGTATACGCCGAGTTGAAAACCGCACAGAATTTGACGAAATTGTTCAAAATCTTAGTGGCGGGTGTCGATGAAAGTCCGTCCCATTTAACAGGTTCCCGCCAAAACCACGACGGGGACGTGCACAGCGTCAACACCGGGCCCGCGTCACGGAGCGTGCGACGTTCATATCGTCTGTGCACGCCGACCACTCCCCCCGCGTTGCGCAGTATAACCTCGCGCATTGGAAACAGAATGTACACAGCCGAATGGGAAAGGAATCGAGGAGAATATCTGGTGGGGATGTCGATATACCGGTGGAAGGATGTAAAGGGCCAGAATTACAAGTATTGGCACAAACGTGCGATCCACACTTCACATGTCTTCGGAAACGTAGGAGAAGTGCACGTGGAGATGGCGTTGCAGAGAGCCCGCCACCTGCGACACCTCTGGTTCGTCGACGAAGAAGCGGGGACGGACAAGTATCCAGGAGCGTCGACTTCGTCGGACTACGTACTACCCGGTCCGAAGACAGAATAGATCAACTGCATGGGCCACCGAATTGTAAAAGGGCGAACTTGTCAAGAGGCGCGTGTGTTCAGAATCGGTTTGGTGGCATACGGCGGATCTCGTCGGGGGCCGGTGTCGTCGTCGTATTGAACCGGAACAACAGGGTTATGAGTGGACTTGCGCCGTCCGACAGAATAGCATGTGAACTGACGAAATTGCTGTGCTCAAACTGTTTAAAATGCCAGCTTTTAACCATGTGTATTCGGATTACTTTGTTAAATATTCGATTGGCAGATGAGGTTGTATAAACCTGTGCCAATAGTCATAAGAAAAAAATAAATGGTTTTTAAGTTTATATATCTTTTTGTTCATCCTATAACTAGTGCAAATATTTCAGCTGTTATGGTAAAACACTTTGTGATAAAACACAGAATGAAACAAAGAAATATGTGAGTGACAAACCACAATGAATAGCATTTCGAACTTGTAAATTCTATATGTGCGTTGTGGGTATTACATTAGTTTTCACCAATACCCGGGAAGGGGCCGACGCGAAGCTGGTGTGGTATGAGTAATTAATACCCCCCACCGAACCCCACCCTAGACTCGGCCAAAGAAAAAAGTCTTCGCGGATCGCCGTTGGATGTACGGTTTTCATTTTAATACAAGACATATGAATTTAGGCAGAATGAAACCCAGTGTGCATGAAAGACTCTTGAACTGTTTATTTGAGAAAAATACAGCACACGGTGTGAGTTATTTAAATAAAAAATTATGTTGTTGCAAAACACACACACACACACACAGAGAGAGTATACGCTGTTGGGTAAACGCCGACTTGGAACAACTGTTTGAGCGTCCGGTCTTCCGTCAGCGACGACGGCTACCCGTTGGTTTTCGTTCCTGGACGCACGTCGATCAATTTCAAACGAACACAACGATCTCTCTAATTCCAGCTAGAGTGGCCGGGCTCCGTCGGATGTTCTGTTGCGTGAAGGACGTTCAGCTTCACTACCCGAACGACTCCTCCTTGGTGGTCTCTCGCCGTCTTCCTCATCGTCTGACGACGTGTCGGCAAAGCGGTATACGCGAGGTCTGCACGACCGGTACAACCGCCGTTTTCTGGAGGCCGAGTTGTTTTCCGGCGAAGGCGATCGTGCGACTCCCGGCGAAGGCGATCGTGCGACGGGAGTCGGATCCGGACTGTCGGTAGATCGAGGTGAATAATCGGGCATGTTTTCAGGACTGTTGAAGAGTATTGTTCTCCAAAATCCTAACGGAGATGATGGTTCTCCCAACGCTTCTTCTCTGAGAGTTTTCGTCTCTCCTCTCCGCCGCATCCTCGTCATCTGATATGAATATACTTTCCGTGTATGGTACAAGTTTTATTCTTTCCCAGACACACGGGAACCTGGCAAACGGTGCACATCCACGCACGTCTTTCGAGTCGAGCGGGAATGTCAACCACACCCAATCGTACGGTTGTATCGGTGGGTGCTGGATAACCGAGCTGCAAACGAACTCATCATTCTCCATTGACAAAGGCAATTATATTATTTCCTCACGGCTCCGCGCTTGTCTCCGAATCTTGGGGGTCAATCTTAACCCGACTCGGTCAACAACGGGGCCACCGTGTCTACGGTCAGATTAGGTACGGATTAAGATCGTAGGCTACGTGTCAATGTATTTATTTTGTGTATTCGGCGTCAAGCCGGATTGTTTATTTCTTGTCGGTCATGTCGTGGCACTGTTTTACAGACCACAACACCGGAAGAGTGTACAAGTCGAGGCTCGCGGTAGCGGACAGCACAACCGACCTGAGCGGCCGCCCGGTCACCGGTGATTACGATCTCCGCGAACTTGTATCGGCCGCTAGACTGTTGGAGAACGGACGCAACTCGGGACGAGTCTTGCGTAGATTGTGGTGTGACCAACACGGACCTTCGACGACACCGGACGACGACGGACGGAGGAGTTATACCGCCACCTGCACAACCACTACGAACAATACGCGAACATACACGGATATTTTACTGGTAGGTTTTGACGCGTCGGTGTTGCCGCCAATAATAAACTGGTTTGATACCGTCGGCGACGTGCGTCAGGATTATTTTGACGAGCGCCGCCGAAGGGATGAGTGCGCCTCCAGGATAGAGACTTTGCGACGTTCCCTCCCGGCCGGCTCCAACCGTACGCTCCAGTTCATCATCGCTTACGGCGAAGAGGCAAAACGACGCACGGTCGACACTCTGAGAGGTATGAAATGTAGATTCACCGAGACGCCAACGTTCCAAACGACGGGCGATTTCTACGACCACACGATTACACGATTTCGTCGGTCGTCAAGTTGTTTAGCAACTAAAGATTATGTTTTCCAATAGTGTTGTGTATCTATCGAATGCCACAAATAAACATTTTTACTTCCATTGACGTGTTTTTGATCTTGACCTCCTGTAACCCGATGCTGTTTTGTAAGCGAAATGATTCGAACAACGCTTTTACTATTTGTATTTATTGTACTCTTGACGTGCTGCGTACGCGTAAGCGTAAGCGGAGCGAGTACCAACAACACGGAAAAGGTGGTTATGGTGACGTCGTCCGAAAACGCGGAAAACGCGGTAAGCGAATTAGTGGGTACCACCAACTTGCGTTGTTCGGGATCCGAGGGTCTCGTGAAAACTCTGACCAAAAGAGGCCCAACCTGTGTTTGGGAATGTACAAATTACACCGGATACACGGATTCCGGTGGAAAACTGTTGGGCGGTAATTGCAGTGGTGGCGGTGGTATAATATCATACGACGGTCACTTGTACTGCGAGTGTCCACCAACAATCGATTCTGTTACAGGGACGAACCGGCCTACCGTTCGCATGGACGTGAACGGAATGCAACTGTGCGTTTCAAACCAAGATCTGTACGAAGTTGATTGAAAGTTAGACACCAGAATGTAATAATGCAACACGAAACGGGAGTAAAAATTACATTTATTAGAGAAAGGCAATACAAGAACAGTTACTACAAACTAAAGAGTTATAGCAGTCACAACGCGGTGGATCGTTCGTGGGGTAGTTTTAAATCCAATCCGAGGAGTAGGTCCACCACCTGTCTCTCGTCCACCTCGACGTCCGTGTCGAAGACGGTCGGGAAACACACATTTATCTGTGGACAAGCCGATGGCAATATCGTGCCGAGACTGTTCCTCGACGTCTTCCATCACGTACACCGGTGTTTTCCGCCCCCGTCTGACACGTTCCACCACCTTTCCATTCTCGTAATTCTTCAGGATGCCACGTTTTTTCTCTTTCGGCCGAGCGCCGCCACTCGGCAACCCGTTATCTGACGACGTCGTGGGTATCGGCGGTAACAAGTCGTTTTCCATTTCACTGTCCTCCGTCGGATCCTCCGGCGTTTTCCGCCCCCGTCTGACACGTTTCCACCACCTTTCCATTCTCGTAATTCTTCAGGATGCCACGTTTTTTCTCTTTCGGCCGAGCGCCGCCATTCGGCAACCCGTTATCTCACGACGTCGTGGGTATTAGCGGTAACAAGTCGAGATTCCACGTGTATACCCATTGTAAACTAAAACCAGTTTGATAAATTTTACTACATCCGTGCAAAGATAATGTTGGTTTTGTGATGGATTGTCTTGGAAGCCCGACCGCAGCGAATGGTCAGAGGGGTGTGGAAAGTGGTATCGAGTAACGTTCCTTGTAATCTGTATTTATTTATATCATAGCTTCGTTGTGTACGATCTCGTTTGCCCTCTTACGCTCGCGAATCTACCTGGAACTGGCCCAAGTAGTGGCTTTTTATGCATAGTACTACAAGGAGAATTGAACTTTGGTTGGGTTTGTAGACCACGCGAGCGCAGACGGGGAGGTTTATACAGGGTGTGGCAAAATAACCTCCCTATTTTCATTGCTTTATTGCGAGTAGAGGGAGGCGCTCAGAATGGTGAAGATAGCCGCAATCGAAGCTGTAGGGGGGGGGGGGTTGGTGACGCTCCGTCCGTAGGCACCAGTCCTCAGTCGCCATCATGGTGTGGACGAATGCACAGAGGGCGTTTGCGGTCGGAGCGTTCATTTCTAACAAAGGATCGGTTATCATGGTTCAACGCGAATTCCGAACGCGGTTTCGAATTTCTCCTCAGGATTCAGTACCGAACCGCGAGTCTATTGTGCGGAGAAAAAACTGTGGTTTTTATTAGCATTTAAAAATAGAAAGGTTATTTCGCCGCACCCCTGTATTATTTCCTACACAAAAGAGTCGGAGGCATTACAGATTCAAGACTTTCCACGGGCGTTTCTTTTCACAGATGCTTCACCAGACTGTCATACCACCCCCCGTAAACGGTTTCCTTCGCGTCGACTCCTTCCAGGGAACTTCTTCTGATACTCAACCGTATATATAGTAAAATAATTCATTATTACATCACCCACCCACCCCCCCCCTCTGCCAATGTGTGGGGTTTAAGAAACGCGTCGTCGAGTTTCCGCGTTCAGTCGAGTGGCCGAGCTCGACGACGGTAGCCCTTTTGACAAGGACACGGGAACCATTACTCGAGTGGGGCTCAACAGTTACGGACTACAGACCCTCGGACATGGCACGGCGACTGAAGAGGAACGTCACGCGGTTCTTGGAAAACCTATCCGGCATCTTGCGTGAGAGACGCGTCGTCGAGTCGGTCCGGAACACTCTAGAACGCATGCTGGCACCTTACACGGATCTGACGGAGGAAAGTGAAAAGGAAAACGACATGATGCTCATTCTACTGGACAAGAAGCTGGTATAGGATCGCGCGCGAACGCCACACTCAATATATAGCCGATTCCTCCCGTCTAGCCCCACCCCCCGCCTCCTATTGGTCGGAACCGGTGGTGGGGGAGCAAATTTCTCCCGTCTAGCCCCGCCCACCGCTTCCCATTGGTCGGGACCGGTGGTGGGGGTAATATTTCCTAGAATTATGCGAGAAAATGTGGGGAAATTGGGGGTAAGCGGGGTTTTTTTACCGTCAGTCGTGGGAGAACTCTGAAACAGGGCGGTCATACGACAAAGTGAGGTTATGTCTGTTCGATTTCCAGAAGAGCTTCCGCTCCGATTCGACCCGACGGCGTTCATCTCAAATGACGCGACGCGATGCTGTCGGTTCGGATGTCATGGAGGAAGAGCATTTAAGCGAACAGAATACTCCTTTAGAATCGATTACAAACGATTCTGTACTATGGTTCCCAACTACCCGACGTCGTGTATACGTAGTGCCTTCTTCTGTTGCTGTAAACCTTGTCTTTCTAATAGTCCTTGTTCTTTTTAATCTCGTTGTTATGGAATAAACCAGTGTCCTTTATACGTTGGTAGCCGACGGCTAGCTGGGTTTACCTTGTGGTCCCATATCTGACAAACGTGCCAAAAAGGAGTACATTTATGGTCACTGTAATTAAAACTTGTTACACCGTCTTTCCATCGAGTCGTCGATAGATACAGACTTTTATCGTGGTTGTAGTTGGAAAAATAATACGTTTATTTTGTAATAAAACGTTATTTATTAAAAAAAAACTAAATCTAAAATACAAAAATTCTTAGTAGTAAGTCGAGAAAATTAAACTACCCTAATCATATACGAGAGCTGTCTATCGCCGGCTGTGATCGTGGCCAGCGTCTTCACAGCCCTCGTCCCAACACTCGGGAAGTGGCTCGGAACGAGACGAGGACGGGGTTGTTGTCCGATTTTCCCCGACGGGCACCGGACCTCGTATCTGTTGGCGTTGTTATACTGTACGATGTGGCGTGGGTCGAGTCGGCAGCGAAACACACTGCCCGCCCGCCAGGTCCTTGCGTTGTGTTCACATTTTTCATACGCGATCCTCCGTTTACCGGAGAACCGCCAGAAATACGGGTGTGTCCTCGCGCACCGGCAGCACAGCGCGTAGTATTCGCCGTCATAGTCCCTCGCCGTCTTCACACAGTCCAACATCTTACAGCACGGATCACACTGAGTCATTACGAATCTGTGAAAAGAAAACATACTGTTGAAAGTCAATTGTTAAACCCCAATAAAACCAGAAACAAATATTTTCAAATAGGCTATAACAAGTCCAAACTTTAAAACCGACTATCTAAATTGCTACACGGTGTAGTGTAAATCCATAAGGGAGCCCAACATTTCCATAACTTTGGGAGACACAAGGCCAGAAAATCTCGCTCTCCCCAAACTCTTTCCTTTCGAAAGAAAAGCGGGACTTTCTGAATTTATCCAAACCAGTCGAGCAACACATTTATCTATGTTGTCCAAAAAGAACTATACAAATTTGTTTAAAAAATGACAAACAACGAGTGGATCACTAAAGGAATTCTGATCTCGGGAGAAAAACTCAAGTTTTACTCCGAAAATGACGAACAAACACAAAGAGAGTTTTGAAACATTTTTCCGGAAAAATAAAACGATTTATAGAAAGGCGATCCATGCAGCGAAAACATGTGATGTCTCGAAAGCGATTATATCTTGAAACTATTTGCGCCACCATTAATAATAAATCATATCCTTCAAAAATAGGCCAGATCAAAACCGGGGATCGGCTTTTGGATGATGAAACTGAGGCGGCTAACGACTTTAACAAGTTTTTTTTGCAACCGTGGCTTGTGACACCACACGATAACAAGACTGACTCTCGAACGAATTGGGTCATCATTGGTGGTGGATGGACTTGGAATGAGTGATCAAATGTATGTCTGAATGAGAGCTCGATGTGGTATGTATGTCCAAATTTTAACATATTTCACGTTTGCCATACAAATGCATTCTGTCTCCGCGATACAAAATTGACCGTTGGGTATAGTGGCCATTCACTAAATAAAACCTTTTAACAATAATTTATTCTCTTACAGGTAATATGCACTTACGTGTATGGTAGTCGGTCAGCGTTCTGCAAGAGGTCGCTCACGGGAGTAGTAATGCATGAGTCCACTTACACGCATATACATATATATATACATACACACGCGCGCGCGTATATTAAAAAATAAGCTTTCTCGCAGATCGGTAAACCGATCGAAATATAAAATGAATTCCAATTCGTTTAACCGATACCAACAGTCACCGTACCGACAGTGTGCAACATCGTGTTCGGGCTACCGAATGACGACTTAAAGTGGTCGGTGGTAGGTCATACGATTAATTAGGTACACACAACAACACAGGTCTATGGACCGGTACCCCGTTTCGTCCCACACTCCAGATTGTATTTAAGTTATTACAAATTCGATATCTTGGAAATAAATATTTTGTTATTTGTAATAGACAAACATTTTTTATCAATCCTCTGCATTTAAGTGGTACCATTTTAATTTGGTTAGATGTAAGAGTTTGCGTTGTTCCCGTAAAAATAACCAGAAAGTTAAGTTCTACTCATTTTTATTACTGTGACATTACCGTGCCACATGGGGGTTGGGATGTCTTCAAAATCCGTGCCGCAAAGAGTTAACCACGAGTACCACTCAAAAGAGCCTCACGTGCGGATCGTGGGGATAAATACGGTCCCATCGGTGTACTCGTCTCACTAGCGAACCGCGATGGCGAGAGTGAACGTCGTGCAAGTACCTGACGTGAGTTCGAGTCTCGGACGCAGTTGGAGACCACGGGGCGACGAACTACCGAACATCCTCGCTCAATCGATGTACGTCTCAAACCTTCTACGAGTGTTCACGACCACCAAGACTGTGTTGCAGTTGAACAAGATCCCTGCGGCCATCAACATGTTGGCGGTCATAATACTGCGTGGGAGCGAGAACGACATTCGCAATATCGCCTCGGTTATGGGAACCAACCCAGTGGTGCGCATCCATCCGTGGAAGGTGCAACCCCTACGTACGACCCGAGGAAGAAGCACTCGGGATTGTCAGCCTGGTCACGCAGTTCGCAGGGGAACCGCACAGACTTCCCATCAACCGCGAGAGTGTACTTCTGACTCACTGGGATTCGGTCACCTCGACGTCGTGCCGGTGTGTGGATATATTCGGTGTCAGTCATATCCAATCCACTAGTGCGCGTCCGTCTGTGGAAGGTGCAACCCCCTACGTACGACCCACGGAAGAGGCACTCGGGATTGTCAGCCTGGTCACACAGTTCGCTTGGAAACCACACAGACTTTGACGTCGTGTCAGTGTGTGTATATATTTCTAACAGCATCACCGACTCTCCATTCCAACGTACCGGACCATGGCTGGAGGCATACCTCTGAGAGATGGAGATCTTTACGGTTTCGGAACAATCTACTTGCGTAAATTTTTCAAAAACGAGGTGAATATGAAACACGTGATCTCACCGATGTGCTTGCTGAGTTCACTCATACGACATGCCATACAATCCGCGTTATTCAAACCCGTGACCTCGTGCGGAGAGACTGGACCGCACGTGTACTGGCCCCACGTCGACAGTGATGGTAATCTGCTGATCGCCAATCGAGCCGGTTTGGAGAAATGGCGGTCACGAGCTCTCGTACCTTCGGACTTCAATAACGACCTTCTGGACGTTTCAAAGTCGGTGGTGTGTGAACGTGAGATGGTGCCATACTCCTCAGGTTCCAGTCGGCCGAAAGATCATACATACTTCATAATACAACACAAAGCTTGGTTTGACGTGGACATGAAGAACGTGAAGCACCGACTCAGAATTGTGTCGAACCCTCGGCCATCACGTGTACACCACTGTGTAACGTTCTACATAGACGATACGCGCGTAGTTTCGTTCGTTATATGGCCCTGTAGTCGGAATGTTCTCCCGGTGGAGTACTATCGGAACAACGACAAAACCAAACATTTTCTACTTTACTTGCGCTGCGAGGAGAAAAACGAGTTGAGATTCCTTAGCGAAAAGACGGCCGTCGTACGGTACCTGAAAAAGTATCCGAGGGCGTTGGTTAATTGGAATACCGTCCTTCGTGACAGCCAGGGGTTGCAGGTGCGGGACACACGATATAGGTTGTTTTTAAGAGACAACGTCATTAAAATATCCGTCCGCAAACGAGTGTACTACACTACGAAACAAGGGTTTGAGGAAGACAGAAGAAGAAGAAGAAATGCAGTTCTCGGTCTCATCGCCTTCCAGAGGTTGTGGAAGAAGCGCCTCTACGCACCCGATAGGTTTTTCGAGACCGAGATATACGAAAGGATCAAGCAACTACGTTGGAACACATAGATGGAAGGAGAAATCCAGTTCTTGCTCTCGCCGCCTTCCAGAGGTTATGGAAGAAGCGCCTCTACGCATTCGATAGGTTTTCCGAGACCGAGATATACGAAAGGATCAAGCAACTACGTTGGAACACATGGATGTGAACATTGGGGGGAAACGAGGGTCACGAACAGTATCATCACCGTCTGGGCTCGGACGTGAGACGAGGACATGTGGCCTTTACTTAGTATTAGTTTTATTTTGTACAATTTCGTGTGGGTGACAATGGGTGACAATAAAACATTTCATACGTTGTGTACACAGTCTGTTTCTTCAATTGACCCGTGAGTAACTTCCCTACAAGCAAAACGGACATTTCCCAGTGAATGAATATTCCCAGGTATTATTTCAGACTTGTATTGTTGTTTCCTTCAAAAGCCATCTCTTACAAACACCATGTTCCCCTGATTCTTGTTCTACCGGACAAGAAGGTGGAGGAGACGGTGTCGTACGGTGGTTCGTAACTGGGTTCGTGACCATGTTCACGAGCCTAGTAAAAAATGCTTTTTGTATTATCTCCGTGCGCAGATAAAACGCTAATTATCTAGGGTCGGGAGAGGGTCATTGAACCCGGTAAAGAACCGAGGATTGGGTTCAACCGTTTCAATACGTTATCGTTTCCGGACCGGCTCGCTTAGAAATTACAACACTCGGGTCGTGCAACCAGTAAAAGTCGGAATCCCTGATAGTGGATTTTTTTATCTCGTACAACGTGGGTCGTACACCGAGCTCAGACGGTGATGATACTGTTCGTGACCCTCGTTTCCCCCCAATGTTCACATCCATGTGTTCCAACGTAGTTGCTTGATCCTTTCGTATATCTCGGTCTCGGAAAACCTATCGAATGCGTAGAGGCGCTTCTTCCATAACCTCTGGAAGGCGGCGAGAGCAAGAACTGGATTTCTCCTTCCATCTATGTGTTCCAACGTAGTTGCTTGATCCTTTCGTATATCTCGGTCTCGAAAAACCTATCGGGTGCGTAGAGGCGCTTCTTCCACAACCTCTGGAAGGCGATGAGACCGAGAACTGCATTTCTTCTTCTTCTTCTGTCTTCCTCAAACCCTTGTTTCGTAGTGTAGTACACTCGTTTGCGGACGGATATTTTAATGACGTTGTCTCTTAAAAACAACCTATATCGTGTGTCCCGCACCTGCAACCCCTGGCTGTCACGAAGGACGGTATTCCAATTAACCAACGCCCTCAGATACTTTTTCAGGTACCGTACGACGGCCGTCTTTTCGCTAAGGTATCTCAACTCGTTTTTCTCCTCGCAGCGCAAGTAAAGTAGAAAATGTTTGGTTTTGTCGTTGTTCCGATAGTACTCCACCGGGAGAACATTCCGACTACAGGGCCATATAACGAACGAAACTACGCGCGTATCGTCTGTGTAGAACGTTACACAGTGGTGTACACGTGATGGCCGAGGGTTCGACACAATTCTGAGTCGGTGCTTCACGTTCTTCATGTCCACGTCAAACCAAGCTTTGTGTTGTATTATGAAGTATGTATGATCTTTCGGCCGACTGGAACCTGAGGAGTATGGCACCATCTCACGTTCACACACCACCGACTTTGAAACGTCCAGAAGGTCGTTATTGAAGTCCGAAGGTACGAGAGCTCGTGACCGCCATTTCTCCAAACCGGCTCGATTGGCGATCAGCAGATTACCATCACTGTCGACGTGGGGCCAGTACACGTGCGGTCCAGTCTCTCCGCACGAGGTCACGGGTTTGAATAACGCGGATTGTATGGCATGTCGTATGAGTGAACTCAGCAAGCACATCGGTGAGATCACGTGTTTCATATTCACCTCGTTTTTGAAAAATTTACGCAAGTAGATTGTTCCGAAACCGTAAAGATCTCCATCTCTCAGAGGTATGCCTCCAGCCATGATCCGGTACGTTGGAATGGAGAGTCGGTGATGCTGTTAGAAATATATACACACACTGACACGACGTCAAAGTCTGTGTGGTTTCCAAGCGAACTGTGTGACCAGGCTGACAATCCCGAGTGCCTCTTCCGTGGGTCGTACGTAGGGGGTTGCACCTTCCACAGACGGACGCGCACTAGTGGATTGGATATGACTGACACCGAATATATCCACACACCGGCACGACGTCGAGGTGACCGAATCCCAGTGAGTCAGAAGTACACTCTCGCGGTTGATGGGAAGTCTGTGCGGTTCCCCTGCGAACTGCGTGACCAGGCTGACAATCCCGAGTGCTTCTTCCTCGGGTCGTACGTAGGGGTTGCACCTTCCACGGATGGATGCGCACCACTGGGTTGGTTCCCATAACCGAGGCTCTTATATACAAGACGGAAACCCGGCGAAACACAAAGAAGTTACCAGTCCGAGCACTGACCTAGAACGTCAAATATTTTTTACATTCGCTTCGCCACGCCCTCTCCCTCCTCTTCTCCACAACAACAACAACCACCACCACCACCACCTCCTCCTAATGCATCTAACGAGGATTTATTGGAGTGACCGTTAAGTATAGGTGTATGCTCGTGAGTTTCATCGTTGTACACGTTTCTACGAAACTCAATAAATATGTCGTCGCAGAGTGAAAGAAAGCTTATGAACGACATCATGACTTCCGTCCGTCGATATATTGACGAAAATCGAAGACCGGACGGCGTTCTAACGTATAATGGTAGACATTGTCGTACCTGCAGGTGCGCTTGTGTAAAAGACCCTCACATGCCGGTAAGACTAATCCGCCCTTACCGTCCCGAAACACCGCCCAACGAGGAAAGAGACGGTGATGACAGGAGGTGGGGGCCCGATGATGACGAAGAAGAACCACCCCCGGCATCACCCGACGGATCGGCCGATGCGAACGACGATCTGATATTCATATCAGATGACGAGGATGCGGCGGAGAGGAGAGACGAAACTCTCAGAGAAGAAGCGTTGGGAGAACCATCATCTCCGTTAGGATTTTGGAGAACAATACTCTTCAACAGTCCTGAAAACATGCCCGATTATTCACCTCGATCTACCGACAGTCCGGATCCGACTCCCGTCGCACGATCGCCTTCGCCGGGAGTCGCACGATCGCCTTCGCCGGGAGTCGCACGATCGCCTTCGCCGGAAAACAACTCGGCCTCCAGAAAACGGCGGTTGTACCGGTCGTGCAGACCTCGCGTATACCGCTTTGCCGACACGTCGTCAGACGATGAGGAAGACGGCGAGAGACCACCAAGGAGGAGTCGTTCGGGTAGTGAAGCTGAACGTCCTTCACGCAACAGAACATCCGACGGAGCCGGCCACTCTAGCTGGAATTAGAGAGATCGTTGTGTTCGTTTGAAATTGATCGACGTGCGTCCAGGAACGAAAACCAACGGGTAGCCGTCGTCGCTGACGGAAGACCGGACGCTCAAACAGTTGTTCCAAGTCGGCGTTTACCCAACAGCGTATACTCTCTCTGTCTGTGTGTGTGTGTTTTGCAACAACATAATTTTTTATTTAAATAACTCACACCGTGTGCTGTATTTTTCTCAAATAAACAGTTCAAGAGTCTTTCATGCACACTGGGTTTCATTCTGCCTAAATTCATATGTCTTGTATTAAAATGAAAACCGTACATCCAACGGCACTCTCGGTCAATTTCTGTTGTCAACGCATACCGAGTTTTACCAGAGGTTCGACGTAGACGTGAGAGTACGTCGTCGTAACCTCACTTTCGACCTCCGTGACCGCCCTGTTCGAGAGCCGTCCGGCGACTGACAGTAAAAATCCCGTTTTCCCCTCATTTTCCCGCAATTCCCTCGCATTTCCCCTCATTTTCCCGCATATTTCTAGGAAATACTACCCCCACCACCGGTTCCGACCAATAGGAGGCGGTGGGCGGGGCTAGACGGGAGAAATCGGCTATATATTCAGTGTGGCGTTCGCGCGCGATCCTATACCAGCTTCTTGTCCAGTAGAATGAGCATCATAAGAAGCTCCCGGGAAGGGGCCGACGCGAAGCTGGTGTGGTATGAGAAAACATTAAACGTGGACGGCATTCGCGATAACCAATTTGGTTTGGATCGGATATTCGCGGATTGACCTTACCGTATTGTATATTTCACTACGTGACTGTAGAGCGAGGGCTCTTTCATAGTACATCGGCACCTGTCCTGTTGAAGACATCATCTTGCTTGTAAACACGACGTGATAGACGACGGCGCAGAAAAAACCGCATTCGCTATAGCTTGTTGCCGCGGAGTGTATACACGCGGGCTGACGTTAATGTATTTTCTACGTTGTACTCGATGAGGTCAGAACGGGGAAATGTGATTTGCTTTTACATCGCGTATCACTTTTACCTATTAACAATACTCGTCCGGATAGTTTGTTCGTTGTACGTCGGCGAAGGGGTTTGGGAGATTAGATTTTACGAATAACGCGATTAGTCGACGTTGATCCTGAGCCCTCGTGGGACAAACCGAGATGTACAACACTGGTGTTTCTTCGTGAAGATGTCATTTAAGTCTGAAAGATGGTTGGAAACAGACAGGAGGATTCTCACCACGTACCCGACGGTATCTCTCTCGCCGGACCGAACAGGAGAAACGCTTACTTCTCCATACTCTATTCGGCGTGCTACAACACCTCTTCACCGAGAGACGCGACGGTGATTGAGTCGTCAGTACAGGCCTCACCGGTGTGGTTGGACACGATCCGTCAGATGAACCGGGACGTTTTGTGCGACTCGGTCGTCTGGACAGATTTCGCGTTGACCACCGATTCGGCGTACACAGACCGTGAAATCCGTGCGGAACCCCAAGGGGAAGGGTTAGAAACTGCCGAAACCGAAGACGAGAGATCCCAGTCGAGACCACCACCACCACCTCCGCCGCCACCTCGAACGGTGGTGGCCGAGGAAGAGGTCATTCCGCGACAGGCGAAACAGATTTTGCGCCAATATTTCTACGACGAGTACTGTCACAGGCTGGCCACCGAATACGGTATTCCGACCCTGTTGTATTTTCGCGACCGCCTGAAACGTGGAATCCACTTGGACGACGGTGATATCAACCATCGGTGGTTTGTTGACGCGATGCTGTGTGACGTGCGGTTCGTGGCGGCCGTGGAGATCTCGAGACCGTCGTCCGAGAACGCGACCCATACCGCCGCCGCAACCGCTACACACGCTACCAACGCGACCGTCTCGGAAAGACATCAGGTCATCGACGAGCGGGAGGAAAGTTCTCGCAACGACGACGGTCGTTTTACATACGACGACGCGTACATATTCGACGAAGACGATCTGGCCATGGTGCCCGCGTATTTGATGGACAGTCCCGTCGAACGTCCCGACTTGAATCAAGATTTGCAAGACCGGTTGTTCCAAGACTATCAGATGGAACTCAAACGGGAAAGGGACATGGTGCGGCAACGAGAGGCTGGAGTTTCCGGTGCGGCCGCGGTGAATGTGGACGAATCCGGTACGCGAGAACTCAACAAGGAGGGAAGCGACGAAGGCGTGTTCAAACGTCCGGCGGCCCTCGTCGGCGGCGGCGAAAGGAGACACAGACGCAGTGCAAGCAGTCAACGACCGTTGCAAGCTACGCGTATTCTGGTTTCCCGACATCGAGAATCTAATGTCGTCGCGCACTTCTGCCGATCAGGAGCACATCGCTGCGGTAAAAAACTCTATGTTACAACACATGGACGCGTTCAACAAGGACCGGACTCTGCGATCGTTCCTACTGTTGTTCAACTCGTCCGAGGGTCCGTTGGACAGCGCGTTCGCGCGACGTCTCGAGACGTTTGTCAGATCGCCACCCGACCCATTGACCGAGGAGTCAATCGCTGCTCAAGTGGTCGAGGCAGAACTCGCTCGTTACCACATGAACTTGTCGGACGAACTGGTGGCTCAAGTGACGGCCGGAGCCGGCGAGTACTACGGCGAAGGTAGACAACAGAAGGTCGGCGGGTTCGCGTACGTTCAGGCGACACTGCGGGACCTATACGTGGAACACGAGAACGGTGTATCCAAAAAAACTGCCTCTCGACGTGCTGGCACCGGTGTTAGGCCGTTATCTGTTAAACGGTACCTGCAGCACGCTGTACGATCTGGACGAGCGGCCGACACCGTTCGGCGTTATAAACGCGATCGCTTTCAGTCTGGCGTCAGGACTCGCGACACTGTTCGCCGCCGACGACCACGTTAAACAGATCAAGTACAACGCCGCGGTACCCGGTGATCCCTAAAATATCGACAAACGCGCCGCCATCGCGCTGTGTTCTTACACTACGTTTGACTGGTGAGACCGATCAGGTCAATGGAGACATACACGTGGTGTGTGGTGTTTGTACACGTTAACTCTCGCCCAAATGTACGTACGAACTAATCCACACATGATATAAGAATCTTAATTAAGTCTACGTCGAACCTCTGGTAAAACCGTCAGTCTGTAAAAGTAGCACACCATCAGACACCCGACAGAACTCCGTTGTTTACGCGACGAACAATGTTCCACGGTGTCTGTTGAAACAGTAACGACGGGTATGGGATATTGTAATTCTCACAGATAATGAATACGGCCGTAATCACGTCGGTTAGTTTTTGGCTATCCGTAATAATACAATAGAAAAGGCGAGGCCCTCACCGACGATCATGAACAAGAACTGCTCGGTATGCGTTGACAACAGAAATTGACTGAGAGTGCCGTTGAATGTACGGTTTTCATTTAAATACAAGACATATGAATTTAGGGAAAATAAAACTCAGTGTTCATAAAAGACTCTTGAACTGTTTATTTGAGAAAAAATACAGCACACGATGTGAGTTATTTAAATAAAAATGATGTTGTTTCAAAAATACACATACAAATACCTACGTGATTGACCTCGTAGGTCCCCTGAGTATTTACTAGCAACAAGCAGATTACATTAACGTCGTACACGGCTGACAGTTATTCCATTTAATTTCATGAAAGTATTTTTACATACTTCATAGATTCTTCCATTAACCTTAATGTTATAAGTAAAACAGTTAACTTTTTCTTTTTTTCTTACTTCAACAGAATCTTTTTCGGGGTGATCGTCATCTTCCAGGTTAACCTCATTTTCTCCGATAGGCCTATCATTTCTCTTGTTAAGGTTGTGACGTCTTATCGCTTCCCGTTTTTCAATCAAACTCTGTAGATATGCATCTTATGTATTCTTACTATCTAATGAATAGAAATAGTTCCACATTTCAGTTTTATCTTCTTGAGGTATATTAGAATAGCACTTTTTCGGTACATTTACAGTTAAAATCCTCTTGTACTTTAGCATAGACTTTCTTACCCGAGTGGGATGAGTATTCTGCACCTTTCACTCTCGTATTTTTAACAATCTTTCTCTTGTACTTTCATTTCTTTTGTATTTTCTTCTTTTAATAGTCGGTTCACAATCACTTTCACTTGACATGGTAGTAACAAAATATATTCCTTTCACAATCACAACAACTTTTAGGTTAGGAATATTATAAGAAACAATAAATAATAACGAGTAAAACATAGCTGATTGAAACAGCAGATTACAGTGTTGCCAGTAGCAACAAGAGGCAGAGAAAATATTCATTCAGTACAGAAACAACATATTTGCATACACTTGTGTCGTTTCTGCACGGAACGAAATATTCTGATCCAAATTTAACAGGCAAAGCATCATAGTACATGTGTCATTTCTGCTCGAAATCGTGCTCCTACTCAAATAGAACAAGAAAATATATAAAAGTGAAATTTGAAAAAAATGTCACACGTGTCGTTTTTTGAAATTTCCGATTCAATTATCAGATCTATTTAACCACTAATGAATGTAACTTAATATGGAAAAAGGGAAAAAATTAAACAGTAGATACATAACACTAGTTTATTTACTTAACAGATAAAAGTTTGAAAAAAACAGTCACTAGTAGTCTTCCAATCTTCGTCGACTGGTCGAGATTTTCCTCAAAGCTTCTCTTCAAGATTGATGAATCACCGGACTGCGGTAGTCACTAGAAAACAGAAATAAAATAATGATATATTACTAATGGTGTGATCATAATCTCTGCTTCAATGATATAAAATGCTTCTATGACAAAAATAGTAGAAGGGGTGTTGTGAAGAACATTATTTTACATAACGTAGTACAAACCCAGTCACTGGACTACGGGTATTGACTGGAGAATAGAAATATAATTTCAGATACGACTTATGGTGTGATCATAAGTTTCTTTGCTTCTATTACAAAAACAGTAAAATAGATATTGTGAAAAACATAAAAATGAACTGCCAATCGACTTTTATCATAACTTCTCGGTCCATATAAATACAGAATTTATGGTTTATAATACCAGGTGTAATGACACGTACTTACAGGGGCTTTTGCCGAGAGCCGTGATCAGCGACCTGACGGAGTTCTGAACATCCAAGAGAATGTTGACGTGGTTATCGGCCACCTTCAGGTCGTATGCTATTCACAGGTCCAGGCAACGGTCTATACAGGTCATCACCGCCTTCTTGTCAGCGCGTCATCGGCAGAGGTGTCGAAGTGCTGAGTTTGAAATCCGTTGACTGATGGACGACATCTGGGCGGCGAGTTTCTCCAGTTCGGCTGTGTACTCTGTCTGTCTGTCTGTGACCTGGACTGGTCTTTCGTTTCCCAGGACTAGTCTTCCGTTTCCCATCCTTTTTGAGAACACATCCGGCGGTGACGTTTAGACTTTGTGTGGATATTCCAATTCTTCTTGTATACGGTGACTCTACACGGCTTGCACCCAACACGTCTCCTCCTATAATCCATTTGTTTCGCAACTAATTAAAAAACACAATCAGTTTGTACACAGCAAAATCGACGCGAGAACGATTGAACCCTACGAGTGAGTCATTATATATAGGAGGTCGGAACTGCTGACTCCCTACCACAATTCCTCCCACCGTGACTGTTAACGTCGGTTACAGGAAGGGGAATTTAACTTAATCTTTTCGATCGGTTTACCGATCCGTTAGAATGCTTTATATGTGATGGACGAGGTTTAAACAGTCTATTGACACTGCCACCAAGTCAATAACAGAGCAGCCCATAGTACCTACAAAAGTGTATTCTCATTTTTTCTCTCCTGGAGATCGTCCGTTTAAAATAATTAATCCTAAATGATCGAATAGTTCCAATATTCGTTCCCTTTCCCATTCAAAATTGAATCCTTTGATTTTCTAATAACGCTAAGGTCACTATTTAATTCATTTAACATTAGTTCCGTTATACTCTGCTCAAAACCAACTCTTCCACTGACATCACCTAAAATTACTAAATTGTCTATATGATTACGTTCGGAAAAATTCAGTAGACTAGTATAATCCCTGTTCCAGTAATTATAATTTAAATAAACCGGCAATAAATTTATATTTTTTGTTTCTATGGCTGTCATTTATCTGAATTAAAACATTTTTTATTTCGAGTTATGCATAAACGGAATTTGCATTTTCCACAAAAAAAGTAAGTCTTCTTATTGCAGTTTTCATTCTTGCACCGTTTTCCATCTCGGTTGTCATCAGGCTCTGGCATGTGGTCTAATGTGTCCCGACGTACACGCATAAGTAAGTCACGTTAGTTCACCTCAGCAGTACATTTTATACTTAGCTATATTGAAATTATTATTGTAAGCATAACATTTCTTTATCGATATTTCACGTTAACAATGAGTAAACAATAACCTTGTTAAATAATACATATATAGTCTAATATATTAAATTTACGTTTTACTCTTTTAACTAATTTACTTGAAATTTATACGTTATTACAAATTATTACTCCTAATGCTTAATTCTAAACATTTGTTTAAAATGTTATAAAATTATTTATCAAGTGTGGTACTAATGTTACAAAGTCTCACGGTCTCCTATTTAATAGTAGCATTATGTTACTTGAGGAAGGTACGAGTTTGCGCCTGTTCAGGCGACTTGTGCCGAACGTACAAAACCCTCAGCTATATCAAATTGAACTGATAATAAACATGTGATCGCTCGGGCATCTCGGAAGACATCAGACACGAATATTTAAGGTTCAGAATAGCGGCTCACGTTAGAGAAACGCTTACTAATCCCCGACTTGGACGCTTTTGAATTTAAAAGTCAAAGATTTCAATGTGAATTTAGTAAGAATAAGAATTGATCAAGGATAGAATTTGAATCGAGGCATCTTTCCTCCTCTTAAGGACTAGTTCCCAGGAAGGATTGCCTGCAAGTGAGTAGCAACCGTTTATTTCTCCGATACGAATACATTACCGACTTCCGCAAGATAGCTCCACCGCATAACCTTACTAACCAGGATACGGTCTCCTCTATTCCCATGCCCTAGGCGTGAGCAACGTTTAAGTGAAACTGAAGTGTAAAACCTTAACACTTTAATTAACATTGAAAGGTTCTTTATAATGTTTTTTTTTGCTAATTTGTCCCGATACCGAATGAGTATAATAATAGCAGTACTTATCCAGGGTTTTAATGTAGTGTTTTTGTGCCTGAACATTTAAGTGTATTTGTTAGGGCGTCAGAAGATAAATCATCATCATCACTGTTTGTTATTGCGTCCCAATTTTGAACTAACAATGAATTTTTCACTCCCTCCCGGTCAACTTTTGTGAGATATTCTTGGCTCTTATCTTTTGATACAAGTCTAGGAGCTGTCATCTCCATGACTATAGGATAATGGTCGGTAAACAGATGTTTGTAAAACAAAGGAAGTGACATTGAATGACTTATTTGATTTTACAAAGCAATGATCTAGACAGGTTTTGCTCTCTGGCCGCGTGACTTTATCTATACAAGCCACGAACCCAGCATCATTGAGTATATATCTAAATAGCGTTCTGCAGGTGAAGTGAGAGCAACTTTTAATGTGTCAATAATGAAGTCCCCGTTATGAGTTAAAATTCGAATTCCTTTACCCATCATTCCCCCTTAATAAATTCAAAAAGCGCTTCGTTGAATGCGGGAAGACTAGATTTCGGGACTTACCGCTAATAGATGGTTTGACACACCGGCCCAATCGAAGGTCAAATATAAGGCAGTGGCCACACCGCACAGGCTACAAGACGCTGATAACGAACTGTTTAAGTAAATGGCAATACCGTCGTTCATAGTTAGACTATTTGTAAGATCTAAAATGGTGTACCCGTTAATTTTCATTAGATCACTATCATTTTGTAACCAAGCTTCTGTAAAAATTATTCACTTAAACTTCTGTTTTAAACTATTTAAGATTATCAAAAACTCATCCACGTTTCGGTTATAACTTCGTATATTCTGATGGATAACCGAAAAAACTTTTTCTTCTAGATTTAAACTATTAGTATCTAAGAAGTTATGAAAACAAAACAAATGTCTACTACAGAACAATCAATTATTTTTATTGTTTAGGGAATCCCACTCTTTATCAAGCATAATTTAAACGAACCTACCACCCGGCCGCGTTGTATTTTAAACTACAACATTCATTTAGTTTACAGATAATTAGCTCTTTAATAATTTAAAAGGGTATACTAATGACTTTTAACGTACACATACAAAAATATGTGATTTATTCCGTTTAGGATATGAAAAAATCTCATATAACTGTTTTTCAACGAAAATATAAACTTTCAAATGCAAGTGAAAATATAATACGGTATGTAGTTTGTAGCTAACAAACCTTAAAATACATTAACTTGTAAAACTTATATTATAAGCATTAGAAATTAAATGGGAAAATAAACATACTAATAGTATCAAAATATGGCAGTTTACAATTACCGTATATTAAATTAAGCAACGTCTATATTAATAATGGAACATAGATAAAAATACGTATTGTGGCGAATTAGGTACAAGTTATTGTATTTTTTCCTTTTAGTTTTATATTAGCATGGTTAAGAGTAGAAAATAAAAGATTTTGTATTTACATACATCAACCTATGCATAATATGATTAAAAGTAATGTATGAAAAACCCACAATAATTGCACTCGAATAAACGTAAATATTGAACTTAGTTTAATCAGAGGCTGAAATTACGTATATATAACTTCTATATAATTTATATATAAATTCTACGATAATACAGTAATATTTCAACCAAATTTCCTAATCATTATTGTCCGAAATATTAGGAGTACATTATGAAACAAATAAAACTAAATTACTATGTTATCAAGATATGTTTTACACGAAAATATATCAAGAAACACATAAATATATAAAAGGAAAAACACTAGCAAAATAGCATTTTAACAAATAAAATAAAACTATACTCCAGATCCAACTTAATTATGAAGTGTAACACAGTTGATTTGTATTACTGTATGTTTTATCAAACATTTACAACTTAATTAACCATAAGTGTTTATGTTTACCCTGTGGATTTTTTGACAAATTAAAGGGATTAAATATTTTAACTTACATTTTAAACTTTGTAACATACTTAAAACAAGTAATGATGTTTAATAATTTTAACAAGTCTAAAAAATTTTAAAACGTCTAAAATGTTTGGATAAATGTTTTTTTTACAATTCTCAGTTAATGTTATCTAACCCTGGAGATTTACAATGTTTTAAGATTTTATCTAGCTTATTACATCTTTTGGCAAAATTGGATCTAGGAACATGGACTTTGATGAAATATTTGAGTAAAATACTCGTCTATATTCAAACGAATCAAAATTTTTCGGCTTATTAATTTTAATGTTTAATCTATCTATACTACAGACAGGAGAAATATATTCAATTGATCTGCCACTGCTGCAAAACCATCGATAGTAGGCTATCCCCGTTAGTTAGTAATTTTATTTCTGTATCTTTCTTTGTTTTATGCCCTGTGAACTTCATTAACTACCTTCCATATGCTTTGGGAATCTCCATTACAGTTGTCAAACAGTTTTGAGTAGCATGAATCTTTTAGCCTACAAATTTGTGTTTTTAAGCTATTTTTGTACTTTTTTAAAATATTCTTGTAATTTTTTATTTTCAGGGTGTTTTTAACTTTTAATAGGAAGTCATTTTTTACTTTAATTTTCATGCATATGTAATCATTCACCCAAGGTTTTAGTTTGTTTTTATATGATCTGGATTTAATTATTTTGTTCTACTTGAAACAATGAAATTATAAGCTTACTAGTTATTACATAGTATCTATAAGAGTGAATTACAATAACAGAACTAGTGTAAGTTGCGTGTGCAGCGTAGTTAGGCAGAACGCTAGAAAAATACCTGGCACTTTTCAGTATACCCACCCAATAAATACCTGGCACTCAAAGGGTTAAATCAAAAATATTATAAAAATACAACTTTGGTGTAACTAACACGTAAATATTTAGGTGTATATGTCCTTAAATGTATAAATAAATAATATCCTGTTCGTGTTGAATCCAGTTTCTGTGTATGTTTAGTTACTATGAGTAAATAAGACCCTGTTGATGAGCTTTGTTCTCACTCGGGCCTTAAAATTGTATGACAAGGAAATAAACTCTATAAACTATTGACTAAAAAGTAATGGTTTTGAAATGTAGTAAATACCATAGTTTTAAGCCTATTATTCATATTCCATAACGTTTTAACAAGAATTAACTGTGACAAACCAAACTTATAGATAATGTATCTATAAAGTGAACCGAAAGAAACACTAAAAATTAAACCTAATACACTCGCGTTTGTAATCAGCGGAACGAGATCCATCGTGCTGTGTTTGTGATTGGTGGTCGACAACTAACTGATATTATTGTGAAACGAACACCATTTTATAGTGCCGTAGAGGTCACCAGCAATGACTGATTTTTCCGTTTTGGGAGTAACGGACTATTGCAGTGCAGTAAAAACTATCTCAGTGCATTAAAGACTATCGCATTAGGTAACGCCTATCTTAGGTAACCGACACTGTGAATCCTTATCGTGTCCAGGGTTAACAGCTTCAAATGATAATCTCAATTGCACTAGTGGCCGGGAAAGGGGGACGCGCTTGCATTATCGGAGTCGTCGGCGGGAAGCCGAGTATTAGAATAATTAGCAATGTTTTATGGAGTGTTTACCCGATCCGGTTGGTAATTGTTTGTTCTATTGAGCTTTCCTCAACCAGTTGGTATATAAGTGGCGAGACCGTGGAATTATTTCAGTTACCATAGAAGGACTGACATTTGATACGCTGGTGTTCTGTCAGTATGACAGAAAAACATTTCTGCAAACTTAGCCGCAAACACCTGCATGAGGCAAAGTGTCCAACCAGGCTCTTCGGGAGGGCTAAGTGGACAACCGAATTGTTGCCCATCCCGCCTCCGCCCCCACGTCGCCTCTGATGGCGCACCACACGACCGCAGCGATCGTTGAACGTAAGATTATTCTTGTATTTTCATATTCATAGTTTAAACGGTACATTGCAAAAAATATATACAGGCTCACGAAATATAATAATCCTAAACTAGAGTTTAATAAGATACCGCTTGTCGTACAAATTCTAATGAACCAGACGATTCTAAAACACAAGACAGTTTTAGGTACTAAAACATCAACAATCCGTGATCTTAGCTCTTACGGTTCTCTCGGAATATCCGGTTTTGTATTCAAGTACAGATTTGGCGTATTTCTCTCTTAATGTGAATCATATAAAAACATTCTTCCGGACAGTCATATTTGCTTAAGGCTAAACGTCCGTGGATTAGTTCCTATTTGAGCCAGCACCAAAATGAAGCAAATTTATTTCTCCTTTAGTTTTCAACCGGTTTTAATTTTGAAAACTGATTTGTAAACTAGACAAACATAGAATTTTATGTATAGAAGGAGAAAAATGTATTAATGTTTAGTAACAAAATTACTGTACAGAACTTTTATGTAAGTTTGGAAATGAAAATGTGCAGGTGGTCAATTTGTGGGCAATATTTTTTGTCGAATTTTTAAACTTTTACTTTTAAAAAAAAATCGGTTGAGTACTTCGATCCGAATCCTTTTTTAGTCATTTCGGGTATTTATCTCTATTAAGTATGCGGCGTCACCATCGGCCCGAGGCAGACACGCCGCGGTCGTGCCTACAGCAGCCTGGTCTCCCATGTACCACAAATACTTAACTACTGCTCAAATGTTGTCCACTGTTCAACAACTTCCATTCCACTCCTATCCGAGGCCAGGAAACTTATATACTTATTGAAATTACATTATTCATGTCAAAATTATTTATATTTATCGAAAGCGATTAAAACATCTTAAACTAATTTTGAAATTTTAAAATTAATTTATTCAATAATGTTTCACTTGATGAAAACTGTTAGATCAACTTATTCCTGTACTATTCTAGCTATAGTGTACAATATTAGGAATATAATAAATCACATAACTATTTTTAAATTTAAGTGCAGTAGGCCCTACATTTAAAGTTGTATTAAAAATATCTTTTTATGCATGTTTGATCACATTAATGATTTTGTACGTGTACATGTATTTTGTCTATATCTATATAATGACACTGTAGTATTTTATGGTGAATGTAAAGTGATCTATAATAATATATGAATATTATAATATCATACATATTCGCTCAGCAGTAATCTTGAGTATTGCGAAGTCAGGTGAAAAAGACGACTTGTGATAATCGTTTATTTGACTATAATCTGATATCATAGAGAATCTAACATTAGATCTTTTGTCTGTCCTAAAATCTGCCGTAGTATGACGATTAAAGAGCCAGCCATTACCACAATTTTCAATACCACAGCAACAATAAAAAACTATACCTAAAGTTAGTGTAATTAATAAATCTATTAGTTAGAAAGGTAATGGGAGTATTTTTTCTATCCATGTACAATGCACATTACAAGACACTGTTAATTAGTTTACAAGATCATACATACTAAATGTCTAACTGAAATTAAAATATTGGTAATATGGCAACATGAAGTTATCTCAGTATCTTATCCGGCGAGGCTGTGTTTAGTTGGATGGGGGGGAAGAGTTTTGTTTTGGTGTTGGTTTATTTATACGAAACAATATCAAAGACTGGCGGTATGTTATTGGTATCTTTACAGGTTGTTGCGGTTCGGCACTGTCCTCCTCTTCGGTGTTTGCGACTGATTGTTATTATTATATATCATTGTTGTTGTTTTACACTCGTGTGAGTTCATTTACAAACCCTATGTTTTCGAAATATAGTTAGAAATCCGTTGTGGTTGAATTGGAACTTCCGAGGAACAATTTTTCTACGGCCTGTTCGAGAGCACGGAGTGTGTTTTGAGTGTGTAATTTTGAATCTGTTGTATTGATTGAAATGTTAGTTCAAATGATAAAGTTGATTCGAAGTGCACATATGACTAAAGTTGTAGAAGGGCAATAACTGGACTTAAAATTAATTATTTCTAGGGAACCATTTCATTTCTAAGTTTTGTTTAATTGACAGTGAAATAAAAAATGTATAAGGAAACAAATTTTGTAAGCGTCTGTTTTCACGTAGATGTCATTTTCGTGTGTTTACATATATTCAAAGATTCCTGAGGAAACTTTTACGCTTGTTACTAAATTGGACTTGTGTTTCGGAGAGAATGAAATGAAGGAAATTATGAACCATTCCATAAATACATTTACAAAAATATGGTATAAACAATACTTACATATCATACATAGTCTAGGGAGGCTGAGTACACTTCCTGCGGCTCCAGTCTCGGATATCCAATGGCATGGTGCATCGTGCAACAGTGAAACTATCGATCATTACGTCATTACGTTCAAAATCGACTGGTACATTTGCAATTGCTAGATCTCTTACATAAGCAGTCAGAGGTCATGATAAAATATGCATGTGCATTTTTCGGGACGAATTCATAAGCGAAAGTATACTGAGTGATCAATCCTATATTCGATTCTGTAAACAAAAGAGTCCGTTGTATCGGTCGATGGGACAAGGAAAGATTCCGATATGCTATGAATTGTTTTTCCGGGATGTCGTTTTAATTGAAAGTAAACAGAGGAGACTGTTGTCCCGAGTTCGATGTGCTATGAATTGTTTATGCTGGAGGTCGTTTTGTCGGGTCTATATAAATATATATATATATATATATATATATATATATATATATATATATATATATATATATATATATATATATATATATATATCTACTCCGAATAAAATATTTAAAAAGTTCATGAATGAAGATGCGAATTTTATTAATACAGATGAGAATAATGATATCATAAATGCAGACGTTTAAAAAAAGTCTTACAAGATGTTTTAAAACCAATGATGGGAAAGACATGACCAATAATAATGAAGATGTTTTTAATAATGTCTTACAAGATGTTTTAAATAATGATGGAGAAAATGTTTTCAATAATGTCTGACATATATTTTACATAATGAAAGAGAAAATTTTTCAACCAATGAGAAGACAAATATTTTAGATTCAGAAGAAAAAACATTTCTCCCATCATTTCTTCATTCCGTTAAAAATAGCATTAAAATGTCGATAGTTGAATTTTGTTTTGAGATATCTTTATTATGTAGTAATTTCTCGAAGCAAAAAGAATTTAAATATTTTATTTTATTTTATTTATCTCGCTTCTTCGTATTATTTAATTAATACCAGACATTATTCATAGATACTTATTCTCTTGGTGCTAACTTTATAATAAAGATTGTGTACCGTAAATTAGTTAATTAAATTTCATACAATGTAAATTTCGCAACCTAATCAGCCAGTATAATATAATATTATTTTACATCCAATGTTCCGGAAACTAAATTATTGGGCGGAGTAAACTACCTAATTGGCATGCGTATGAATTTTTTCTTCTAACCCTTTGTAGCAGCCCAACTACGTAACCGATCAGACCTCGCGCGCTTTGTCCGTAAGTAAAATTGATCTTTTCGTATTATTAAATTAGCCCTTTGATGCCAAACGTATAAAATGAATGTAACGTAAAGTAAATATGTGAATAGTAAAGTAACTTACCCTTGAAGATCTTTTATTTGCTTGATGGAGATAGATAAAAGGTTGTGGCGTCGTCCTTATGGCGACGAGCACGTTGTTATAAATTGTAATTTGTATCATTAAATGGCTAATACCGTCGCGAATTTGTTTTAGGCGAGTTTACGTAGCTGATGTATCTCACGTGTTGTTTGAATAGATGGCTACCACTTCCCAACTTCTACTCCTCTTCTAGAAATAACCGTTCTTAGACTACAGCTTCAATGTCTCGTGCCAAGACGCCGATTACCCGGGTTGTGAGTCTACCTATTGTGAAGGGAAGTGAAATATTATTGTTTTGTAAAGTAAAACGTCGTACGCATAATTCAATAGAACATTGGATATTTTAGGCCCACCCAGAAGATATACTTTTAGTTATTATATTCTAATTGGCAGCAACGTGGCAGTACATAACTTTTCCTTTACCATCTAAAAGTGGTGCTTTTAAGTTTTCGTAATTAAACTGAACTTATAAGTAAACTTTGTATTTCTAGTATTTATTACTACGACCTCAGAAGTCACCACCCCCATGTGTTATCGTCATACGGTACATAATTTTATTGCGCAACTCTGCTATTGATGTGCCTACTCTGCCATCAACTGGGTGAAACTGAGTGAAAACGCCACAATGCCTGCCATTAAAATAGAATATTTGTCTAAAGATGAGTTGGTATTTGAACTGATATCTAGAGGTATTAAATTAAATAGTGACAGTACAGTAAATGAACTCAGAAAGTCCTTAAGACAGTGTTTGAGAAACAATATTTTACCTACTCCTAGTAGCCTATTAAAAATAGACCACAATCAGGAAGTAAAACTTCTCAGTGAAAAAGTGATATTATTATTAGAACATGGGTGCAGTGAATTGAACAGTGCTAGTTCACCTTTAGAAATCACCAAATTCCAAGAAAAGTGTAAACATTTAATAAACCGTTTATTTTTAGACAACCAGCTAGAACTAAGTTCTGTACATAGTGAAACTTTATCAGCTTTAAAGTGTAGGCTAGTAAATGTTGAACAACAGTTAGCTAAAAACTTGCTATCTACAGTGAACCTAGAACAGCTTAAAGTGTTAGAAGCCAATTTAAATGAATCATTTAGAACAAGATGAGGCTATGGAACAGGCAGTGAAAGAACAAATAGGCCCTATTTCTGTACAACCACCAACAATATCACAGCCTACTGCCAGTACCCCCACTTTGCCTATAATGCCTATTTATAATGCAAACAATGATTGTATTAGTCAACCTATGTCTGGTTTAAATATGTTTAATAAGTTAAACAACCCTGTAGAATGTTATTTACAAAATTTTACAGTAACAAATGGCTTAGTAGTACCTGAGCTAATAAACTTTTTGAAAACTTTGTTAAAACTAAAATGTGAAACTAGCCTATCAGAAAATGAAATTTTAGCATTGTTACCATGTTATGCAAAAGGTCCACTTTTAGCCAAAATAATACAGTGTAAGTCTGTCATGCCAAATGTCAATTATCTACACAGGGAATTAATTAGTGCTTTTATCCCTGTAGGCCTAATTGAAAGACTGAGACTAGATTTAGTTTATAGGCCACAAAGGTTTGATGAGCCACTGTATGAATACATCTATGACATCAAAGAGCTCAGTCAAGTTTTATTGTGTAACATAAGTGAAGAGGACTTGGTAACTTGTATAAAAAGAGGTATTAAGCCTACAGATAGAAATAAGTTAATTTTTGAAAACAATCCCATTTGTTTTACAGATTTGGAAAATGTGTGTATAGCTAGTAACAATATAACCTTTAATGATAACTTAAGGGACAATTTAAGTAAGACATATGTTAACAACATGTATCCACCACATGTTGAACTTAGAAAAAGTAGGCCTACTGTCAAAAACCCAAAGTTATGTTTCAATTGTAATAGGCCTGGTCACTTAGCAAAAAATTGTTTTAGGAATCCAAAAAAACTAGTCGATAGGGGAGTGGTATTACACACAACACCTAAAAATATCCCTCCCCGGTTTCATAAGTTTAAGAATAATAATTTTATAAATAGTAATACAGTAAGAAAAGAAAAACATTATTTTATGAGAGTCTATGGTAATGTAATTAAAAATTGGAGTAAATTAAACTATAGAAAACCTAATTTAAGACTAAATGTTAGACAGTGTAACAATATGCCTTTAATTGAAGCTATAGTGGGTAAAAATGTAAAAACAAACTGCTTATTAGATACTGGTGCTACAAGAGATATAATTAGTAAAGAATTTTATGATAGCCTATTGTTGAATAAAAATGTTTCTAAATTAATGAAGTCAGATGATAGAATGTTTGGTGCAAATAACACTGAAATAAAATGTTTTGGTTACTGTTATGCTAAGATAAAAATTTCTAAATTTTGTTGGAAAGTAAAATTTATTGTATTGGATAATTTAAAATGGGACATTGTATTGGGAAACCCATTTATAACTAATAGCAAATTAATTTTAGATCTTGATGGAGATTCATGTTATTTTAAATTCAATTGTAATGAGAAAATAACTATTGTCAGACAACAGCCTTTTGAACATGAAGTAAACAGCATTGATGTAAAAATAGGGTGCACTAGAGCTGAGGCTGAGATACAAAACCTTATAGGGGATTTTCCAAATGTTTTTACTCCAAAATTAGGAGAGGCTCTAGATTTGGAAGTGAAATTAGTTCTCAATGACCCCACACCTGTAAATATTAGGCCTTATTTTATGAGCCCTCCTACTGTAAATAAGATGAAAACAATAATACAGGATTGGTTCGACCAAGGAATAATTGAACCCAGTACTTCAGCCTACTCCAGTCCAGCCTTTTTAACCAAAAAGGAAAGACTTGTAGTCAATTATACCGAATTAAATAAAAAGTTACAGAAAATTGATTTTCCCATTGGTGATTTAAATAATTATTATCAACATCTTAGTGGAGCCAAATATTTTTCAATAATAGATTTAAGAAAAAGTTTTTTGCAATGTCCATTATCACCTGATAGTCAAGATCTTACCTCATTTAGCACTATATTTGGTAAATATAAATTTAAACGAGTACCCTTTGGTTTACATGTTGGTAGTGCTGTATTGTCCGCCTATCTGGATAAAGTCCTAGACAATATAAAATTTAAATATGTGATAAATTTTTGTGATGATATCTTAGTGTACAGTAAAGACCTTGATTCGCATTTAGTACATGTCAGAGAGATTGTAAATAGACTAAGCAAACATGGCTTAACGGCAAACCTAGAGAAAGCAAAGTTCTGTTTTGAGGAAATCTCCTTTTTGGGGAATTTAATTAAAAATAATACAGTAACTATAGATCCCGAGCGAACAAGGAGTATAAGAGAATTTATGCCGCCTAAGAACGCCAAACAAATTTCACAGTTTTTAGGTATGACTAATTTCTTTTCAAAATTTATAAATAATTATGCCGAATTATGTAATCCTTTAAATCGTTTAAGAAGGAAAAACGCTAAATTTGTTTGGACAAGTGAATGTCAAGATTCGTTTGTAAAGTTAAAAGAAGCTATAATGAATCCTCCTGTACTCCAGTTAGCCGATTTTTCAAAGCAATTTATAATAATGACAGATGCTAGTGGAATAGCCGCAGGTGGTTGTTTGTTACAGGAAAACGACCAAAATGAATTAATGCCAATAGCCTATTACTCTAGGAAATTTACTGATGCCGAATTAAAATATACTGTTTATGAAAAAGAAGCTTTGAGTGCACTAATTTGCATAGAAAAATGGCACGAATTTTTAGAAGTAAGAACCTTTAAATTAATAACTGATAACCAAGCTTTATCCTATGTCCTCAATCACAAAAGGAAGGTAGGAAGACTTGCCCGGTGGATCGAGAGGATTTTGAATTTGCCATTTGAGGTTGAATTTAAAAGTTCCACCGATAATGCACTGGCAGATGCCCTATCACGTATGTTTGAGGGCGAGTCGACGGGAACAGCTGATCCGAGCCCCAGTGACTGCCGGAACGGTCCAGACCAGGATAAAAATAGATTATCGATTTCCTTCTGCCATTCAAACTCCTCCCGAAGGCAAAAATGTAAATCAACATCTAATGTAAAGCCTAAAAGGCAGATAAATAATAAGTGCAATAACAAGGATAATTTGTGGTTGTTAATTAATGATTTGCCATTAGCGTTTAAAGATTTAGAAAAATATCAACTTCAAGATAAAGAAACTCAGCGAATCATTCAATCTGTAAAAAGCAATAGTAACAATTTATGTTATTTTATAAAAAACAATTTACTGATGTACAAAAGGAATGTAAAAAGTAAGAGTAAGATATTTTTGCCTGTACAGTTAATTGATTTAGTATATGAATTCTTCCACAGTTCTTTAATAGGAGGTCATTTAGGCATTGCTAGAACGCAAAGAAAAAATTAATCAGTATTTTTATAGACCTGATTTAGACGAAATTATAAAGGCAAAAGTGAAAACATGTAATGTTTGTAAAATGAGTAAAGTGTGCCAAAGAAAATATGAAGGCGAATTAGTATCTGTGCCATTTAAAAACAATATGGATTGTTTATTCATAGATCTTTTAGGTCCCTTAGTGAGAACTAGAAACAGCAATGTATATTTACTTGTAGTTGTAGATGCTGCCAGTAAATTTCTATGGCTAATCCCTTTGAGGGAATGTAAGAGTGCTGAAATATGTAATAAATTAGACCGCATAATTTTTAACAACTTTTCTGTACCTAAAATAATAGTGTCAGACAATGCCGCATATTTTACATCACTGTATTTTAAGAAGTTCTTATTTAAGAATTTTATTGAACACCGTAGACTAGCGCCTTACAGGGCTAATGGAAATCAATCAGAAAGGCATATTAGAAAACATATCTACATTATTACGTAGTTTCTATCATAACTGTCATAGTAATTGGGATAATGACCTAGGCTATATACAATTAAGTTTAAAAACACCGCCCATAAATGAAAGCACTGGTTTTGCTGCCTTTGATTTAATGTTTAATCATTCCTGTAATAATGCTTTATCTAATTTATGGAAGCTAAATGATCTAATTGGTGAGAATTTGTCCAAGGAAACTGTTGTAAACAATTTAAAGAGAGCTGTGGTCAATGTAAAAAGGAGTATAGCACATAACAGTAATAGACAAAAGTACTCAGAGCAAAATGTAAAACATCCCTTTAAGTTGCATTCCTTAGTATGGATAAGAACCCACTATTTAAGCAATAAGGTAGAAAAGTTTTGTGCAAAATTAGCACCAAAATATGTAGGAATTTATAGAATTCTATATTTTTTAAGCCCTGTAACTTGTATTGTACAACACACTGAAAATGTTTTGAATGTAAAAAAGGTTCATATTGTAGATTTAAAATTAAATTAAGACCTGTTCTGTATAAAAAAAAAAAATTTGTAGCATCCCTAGCTTAAGGAACCGCTTGCTGCCAAGTTTAAAAGATAAGATAAAATCCAGGAAGTTAACTGTTTTGGTGAATTCTTAACGAATGTGTGTCAATGGAAATAAAATATAGAAAAAGAATTTGTAAATAGACTTAGTATAAAGAAATGAGACAAAGTTGATCCTGACTGTTTGTAATGAGGGAATCAAATATGAAAAATTGTCTGTGTTTTGTATGTATGCCGAAAATGTTGAATTTTGAATTTTGTAGATATATTTGAAGTGTTAAAATTCATGTAGATGTAAGATGTATAGGATGTTGTATGTAAATATATATATATATATATATATATATATATATATATATATATATATATATTAAGAGTGATGCAGTATTAATAAGAAATGTGAGACTTAGCTTCTCGTGAGGGGACGTTTCATTCCAAAGTATTCGACCATATTGGTAACTTGTCCGCAAGTCTCAGGGTATTTAATGGCAAAACACTATACACAAAACACTGGTATGAATGCAAAAAAGAAGTATGAAATGTGGCGCCTATATAACAAAACACTACACTACACTTGTTCACGATTTAATCGCCTTAAATGTCCTTATTCTTGCAACGACCCGCAAATTCTGAAACGCTGCAACGTGCACTGCATGAAAATAGTTTGCCTAAATTGATTTTCTATTTTTGGTCCCTAAGCGAGCAGTATTCATAGAAACTGCATTGGCATGCGATCTAGCGGATTTGATAGGAAACTTTTGAAACCCCGCGCTATCGTATTGTTATGGTTGAATTTGAATTTATGTAATTAATAAAAGGTTGAATTAAGTTTGTTATTTAGAATATGTTTAAAGTAAAGCGACTAATTAGGTTGCGAAATCAAAACAGGGGGGATATTCTGTACCGTAAATTAGTTAATTAAATTTCATACAATGTAAATTTCGCAACCTAATCAGCCAGTATAATATAATATTATTTTACATCCAATGTTCCGGAACTAAATTATTGGGCGGAGTAACTACCTAATTGGCATGCGTATGAATTTTTTCTTCTAAACCCTTTGTAGCAGCCCAACTACGTAACCGATCAGACCTCGCGCGCTTTGTCCGTAAGTAAAATTTATCTTTTCGTATTATTAAATTAGCCCTTTGATGCCAAACGTATAAAATGAATGTAACGTAAAGTAAATATGTGAATAGTAAAGTAACTTACCCTTGAAGATCTTTTATTTGCTTGATGGAGATAGATAAAAGGTTGTGGCGTCGTCCTTATGGGCGACGAGCACGTTGTTATAAATTGTAATTTGTATCATTAAATGGCTAATACCGTCGCGAATTTGTTTTAGGCGAGTTTACGTAGCTGATGTATCTCACGTGTTGTTTGAATAGATGGCTACCACTTCCCAACTTCTACTCCTCTTCTAGAAATAACCGTTCTTTAAGACTACAGCTTCAATGTCTCGTGCCAAGACGCCGATACCCGGGTTTGTGAGTCTACCTATTGTGAAGGGAAGTGAAATATTATTGTTTTGTAAAGTAAAACGTCGTACGCATAATTCAATAGAACATTGGATATTTTAGGCCCACCCAGAAGATATACTTTTAGTTATTATATTCTAATTGGCAGCAACGTGGCAGTACATAACTTTTCCTTTACCATCTAAAAGTGGTGCTTTTAAGTTTTCGTAATTAAACTGAACTTATAAGTAAACTTTGTATTTCTAGTATTTATTACTACGACCTCAGAAGTCACCACCCCCATGTGTTATCGTCATACGGTACAGATGTTATTATATTACTAATGTTTCAAGTATTTTCCCCTCTTTATTAATATTTCTTGGATTATTACATCTAATGATATATAAACATTATATGAGAAAAGTAATTCAAAAAATTACGATACAAAGAGAAGAAATGAATTTTTTTTAATTTCATAAAAAGATGGTTTCTTAAAATAAGAGAGAAAGATTTATCATCTCTTCGGTAGTAAGGTTTTCCTCAATAATGAAAGGATAGATTCCCACAGAATGAAGAAAATATTTATTATCTCTGCGGTAGTAAAAAATTAGAGATAGATTCCCTCAGAAGGAAGAAAATATTTATCATCTCTGAGGTAGTAAAGATTTTCTCAAGAATGAAAAGATATTTTATCATCTCTTAGGTAGTATAGATTTTCTCAAGATGAGAGGATAGATTTTTTTATTCTGAGAGAAAAGATTCTTTCCTCAGAAGGAATAAAATATTTTATAATATCTGCGGTAGTAAAGGATGAGAGATAGATTCCCTCAGAAGGAAGAAAATATTTATCATCTCTGCGTAGTCAAGAATGAGAGAATATTTTATCATCTTGGAGGGGGTAAGGATTTTCTTATTCGGAGAGAAAAGATTTTATAATCTTGAAGAGATGTTTTTTCGTCAGAAGGAATACAATATTTAAAAAAAGGTTTTTTATATATTTGAGTAAATGAAAACATTTTATTATTACCCACTCTTAATATGATAAAACATGTATAGATTATATATGAGGGATTAAGATTTTTTGAATATCTGAGAGAAATGGATTTATCAAATTATTGATTATTGATATTTTAAATTCTATTATCCGAGATGCATAATCATTTTTATCAAAAAGATTATTATTCGATTTTGTGATAATTAGATAATTAAAGTATAGAATAACGATAACAACCGCGATTCCTGTAATAGGCCAAATCAATGATGAGAAATCGAATCCGGAAGTTTGGTCAGTACTAACTGAATTAGTAGCTGCTACCCGCCATATCATTCACTATTTTCATCCCACATTCTCCCTTAGCTGTTCCAGCATTAATAAAAGTGAATGTCAGTATTTGATTCCCGGTGGACTTACATTTATTTACCGTGATGTGATTAATGTTTAAACTAGGATTACTAATCGCGTATGCTTCACATGTTTGTTTAATCTGGTTTTGGAAATCTTGAACAATATTATTGACGGTTGTAGTACTCCAAATGTTGATATAAACCACGCGGGGGAATTCGCTTTCTACTTCGTATCTAAAGTATTATAAAAACTCACATCGGGTCAAGCGAATGGGAGCAAACTTCATTACTTCCCTATATAACATTTTCTTTTTTCAATTAAATTTTCTTCTTACTAAATAATGGAGTTCTTGAAAGAGTTGAATGAAGTTGGTGAATTCAATAAAGAATATAAGAAGTTGAATAAATTAGAAGAAAATAAGAAATATATAATTTTGAATTTGGAGAAAATGAAAGATAAATTTGGGTTTACAATCATCGCAGAACTAGAAGATTTCAAAGTACATTTGCCAAATAGATTTTTGAATATATTAAATGATAAAAAGATCAAAGAAATCAACAAAAAAGATAACTTACATTTAATATTTCTTGGAACGAAGAAAATTAAAGAAAAAAGAATGTAATATGATTAATTTTGCAGAATAAAGATTTTTTATTTATAACAGCTTAAGAAAATAGAAGCAAACCGCTATAGGTTCGGTTATTTTTCATTCGTGATTTCCTGTTTGATTTCTCAAATTTGTTTATGGTGCATTTAACACGATTTTACATTGATTTTCTGACTGTCCCAAAAGTGCGCTAGAACCACCATATTACTTATCTACTCACATTAATTATTATTCTTCTGATATATATTTGTACAAAACAAGTGTAATAGATATGTTTTGAAGGACAATAATACATATAACAGCTATTAAAAATAAATACATAAAGTGATATAAATATTGAAAAGATTATTAATACACTGGTTGGTTTAGTAAAAAGTTGACAAATAATTTAAATAAATCAGAATGAGCAAAACATACAATTAGTCCCAAACACCATGTACACATAGAAACAATGGTAGGAAATTATTAATAAAATGCAAATATAAAAATTAATTTATAAAATGGGCGGCTGAAATGCAAAGTGGTCTAAGTCATACAAACCTGTTTCTGAGATAATTGATGTTTTAGATTTTTTGCAATAATTTTGTAATGACTGACTTTAGTTAAACAATTATTTTTTAGTTACTTTTATACAATAATCTTTTATTTTTTAAAGCATATAACGTTTTTTTAGCGTGTTTTTCCTTAACGCTATAGCCAAAAAAACTGACTTAGACGACTTTACCTTAAGTAAGTTTTAATACCAATTTTAATTAATTAGATGGGCAAAAGTGGTCTAAGTCAGGACTTAGACCACTTTACCGTAAAACGTGACTTAGATCACTTTGGCTTACGTTAGTTGATACTTTTAGCTATCTGGGAAAATGAAAAATAAAAAAAACTGGTAATAATAAAAAGTAGCTTACTTTATTACAGTTCAACTTGTATAAAAAGACATGATAGGCCTACATCAGATAAATGTTTTTTTTTTAATCAATGTTTTCGTCTTGCTCTGGTTCAGCCACCTCTTCCAGAAGTCCAATGTCCTCAACATCATCACCTGTGATCAAGTTATGGTAGAACTCATGATGAACGGGTGGAATATAGTCCAAAAGGTCTAACATATCCCTTTTCTTCTCTTTAGTCACAGGACGGGGAGCATTGTACAAGTGACTTTGTTCAATCAACCCAACAGGTATTTGGTCATTGTTTCGATTTTTCTTTGTCTTTTGTTTCGACCAAGCGAGAGACACTGATTCAAACTGTACATCTTTCTGTAGAGTTTCCTTGTAGAAAAGGACAAAAGGTTCTTCTCTGATAAATCTGATCCACTGGGTTTTCAGCCAGTTGAATTTTCCTTTATCAACGTTCACTGACCGTTTAGTTACAGCATCAACTAACTCCGTGGTGGAATAGAAGTCCTCTCTGTCCATTTTTGTTAAGTGAAACGGATTCTTACTTCGGCATTTCAGGATGGCCTCATTCCACTCATTTGGGGAATAAATTATCTGTAGCTTTTTCTGCGCATAGGACTCGATTGAAGCAAAGTCCGTGTCATTTGGTAAAAATGAATGGCCACTTACCATGTATTTCAAATCAATTACATCGATAGACGTTTCCATCTGTGTCAACTTTTGCATAGCAAGAGCAAAGCTCCAATTTCTGTTTTGTCCAGTACATGTATCGCTGTACATAACAATATGTTTGCAATCTTTAGCCCTTGATAGCAAGTGCTTGGTTACGCAGGAACTAATCTCTTGGGAACCACGGGAAGCTTGGGTTTCGTCCCATGTGTACATAAACCCTAACCCATTTTTTAGTTCGTGACACCCTAAATTGTACAAATACATGTTTCGCTTATAATAAGCTATACCAGTAGTAAGTCTAGGAAATGGTAAAGCTTTTTCTAGGTCAATCAAATGTGAACGCATAATAGTTTGGATCATCTTTTGATTGCTTTGCGTCTTCGTCCTTTGCTGACCTAGCAGCTTCTGCTTTTCTTAAATGCAGTTCATGCATTGCTTTCAAATGTTGTTTTTCCTGCTCATTTTGTAATACGTTCAATTTATTTTTAAACACATCGCATTTTCCGCAAGTATCTTTTAGAGGGGAATGAAAATGTAAGTTGAACTCAGTGTTAAATGTGCGACGATACACCGCCTCACTGACAGGATCGCCTTTCCCATTACAGTATTCTAAATACGACTTGTACATAGCAGTGATGGTCAAGTGTGATGGTAAATACTTTCTGTTAGGGTTTTGAGTCCTAGTATAATGCGATTGGTACGCAGGAAAAGAGAATATATGTTCCCTAACAACATTCCTTACGATCAACAGCAATTTTGTTGGCTGGAACATGACCAATCCAGGTGCTTTTCCATCTTTTAGCTTCTTCAAGGATCGCGTCAATCGACCGTGGCTGATCTGAAAGGTGTCAACAAAATACTGTCTACAAACATTGATGTTGTTGCCATCCACATTATGAATGTAAAATGGTTGGACGAGCTCTTGTTTGGGGCGGGAACCATCCCTTGGCCGACGACATTTTGGGATTTCTTGCTTAACCAAGCCACACAAATAGGCATTTTGCAATTTGAAAGATCCCAACTTCCAAAAAACTGAAAAAGCATGTTTCCTTGTTTCTTCATCAATGTTATTGTCACATTTCTTTTTGCACAAGCACGGAGTATTTCTAAATAATTTTGCTACAACTGTTTTACCTTTCTCTGTTTTATAGGACGAACCAGAATTCCTTTGCTTCTTTCTAATTTGTCGCTTGCTTTCTCTTCTTTGACGTTATCGTGTCCTTTTGGGTGGCTCTTCTTGAACAGCAACTGGAATCATTTCATCATGTCCTTCGCCATCACCATCACCAGCAGAATTTTCAGGGTTTCCAGAGTGCCGAGAGTCATCTGTAACAAAAAACACATATACGTTTATACAGATTGAACTATAGCTGTACGCTCTAAAAAAAGTACCTAGTAATGTGTAGATCTAGGCCCAGCCCGGTACAAGTTTTGAGGTTAGGTTCATAATTATTTATTTTCTTACCTGAACTAAATTCATCAGAAGGTTGGAAGTCATCTGATCCTGAGTACTGAAGAACGCTAGGCTCACTAGGTGTATCATCGTCTTCCATCACCGTGAACTTTATAAACACAACAATAATTGGCAAAAGAAAGCAACTGTTTCAAGCCTCAGCTGGTATGACAAGTGAATGAACAAATCGATTTCAGGCAAACTGGTCTAAGTCTGACTTAGACCACTCTGCCGGCCGAATATACAGCTGACATCAGTCAGGCACAGTAAGCTTCTGCGCTCTAGCGGATTTTTAGGCGAACTACGACTTGGGTCTCTTTGCCATAAAATGAAATCAGCTGCTGACAATCCAAATATGACCATAACTCAAAATGACAAAAAAAAAAGTGACTTAGACCACTTTGCCTTTCAATAATAGCAATAAAAAAGTAAACGTACAAAAATTCAATGATGATTAGCGCAGAAAAAAACATATTTTAACCACAGCCTCTAATATTGTATAAATTACAAATAAACTCTGAATACAATAAGAGTAAGAAACTTACAAATATGGAAGTTTCTAATAATATCTTATCGTAGAGCCTACAGCTCTCAGAAAACTGGGCAGGTCCCTCTTTCCAGAAACATAGTCTTGGCAAAGTCCCTGGAGCCTTTGCTGGTATTCTTAGAGACTGGTCTTTGTCGTGGGCACATCTTACGTCAAAGATAGAGTTTCTTTTTCTTTCCATTGCTTCATCCTTACGTATAGCTTCTAAGACGGTCCAGATTGATGGATTATTCTGGTTTATTAGGCTGTTGAAACCTATTGTTCCAGGACTCGCAAGCGTTATTGGTACGATGGCAGTTACCTAACGTGGCCCCGTGGACGTTCCAAACTCCAGGAGGAGAAAACAATGGAGAACTAGGGGTTCGTCCAACGGTTCCGCCTACATATGTGGTGTCAAAGTAATACAATAACTCCAAACGCTGAAAAGGATCAGCTCCCCATAGAAACTACATTCCAAACAGAACGTCCTTCATCGGCAAGAAAGCTAGAGCGTTAATCATACCGCAGAAAAGTCCTATTTGAGAACCTTCTTTGTAACTTTTCGTAAGACCGAGACGCTGAATTTGCTGCCATGTACTCTGGCATAAGTGGAAATAACAGCCTTTCACTGAAACGTTTGAACTAAAAAACCTCCGATACAGCTGACATGGCTGCTAATTCAAAATCGGTCATCACGACTTGAGGTCTTGCTGTGTTACCTGACTCCAAGCACTTTATTAAAACAACTTGAAGAAGCTTTTTATACATTTCTGTCGTCTTCTCTGTCATTAAGACATATACGCAAAGTTGAAATAAACATGGTTCTTCTCCCCACGGATTACATATACCAGTTTAAAAAGATTTGATGACATTTTAAAACGTTCCATCTATAAACCAGGTGTGAGCATTTGTTGTTTTGTAGCCCATCATCAGTTGAAAATATCAAAAGTCGTTGAGAACAACCCGAACCCGAATCGAGCTATAAATCTTCTAGGTGACGTTCCTCCAGTAGTTTTCCACTATTCTGGTATATGCAAGTCTGCGACAACCTTCGGGATTGCAAGAAAGAGTCTTTGTCGCTGTCTTCTTATATCCCTCTTCACACTTGATAACCTCCCGCAGTAAGCCTTTGCATCATCAGATGATTGTAGCAGGGAGGTAGAGAGAACATTTACAGGTTTCACTTTGCTGCTGCATGCCTGGTTTCACATTTGTATCCGTGCAACCTCCTCTCCCGCAACGTTGGGTGGATGACAATGTTCAACACATATTTGCAGATTTGTGTACTGTGAAAAAAATTAAACATTTATTTTATTACTGGTCCTCCCCCCTCCTATATGTGTAACGAAAAAAGAAATACTACTTAGTTTAATTGTTTTTTTTCTTAATTTTAAAGCTGTCCCTCCGGTATTTGTGAAAGAGAGTAATATTTTGGATACATTTCCGTTAATGCCTACAAAACAAAAACACGTTTTAAATATTTTGTACTCAGAGGTGATAAATATAATGTAATGAAATTTAATCACTTTAATTCTCCTAGTTCCCGATAACTCAGAAAGATAACATTTGCCACTCAAAATATACAAATTTCAAGGTTAAATCTTTTTCATAAATATCTATCATCCATAGGGATTTTAAATAGGACTGCAGCTTCTAGAAGACCTACGCTTCGTTTTCCAACTCCCCGCTATCCTAGAAAGATGAAATTTAACACATTTGTACTATACTCTCAACAGACTACGGACACTGGAAATATCTTGGATTGGAAGTAAATTGTTATGCACAAAATTAGTTACTTTTAGACCGAAGTAGACTTTTCAGATCTATACAGGATGTCCCACAAGTAACCCGACAAACTTCTCATGTGGTTTCCTCTCATCAAAATAATGAAAAAGTTTCATATATAAACATACGTCCGGAAATGCTTTGTTAGCGAGCTAGGGCTTGTGAAAGATTTCGTGCGATTTTGTAGGAAATGACGTAAATAAAGTGAAACTGTCATAAAGATAGTAGTTAAATTTATAATTTTTTTTTGTTTTTTTCATGAAAAAATGAACTATAAAATACCCCAGACCTGTATTTTAAAAATATTGTTCCTCAACGTACAATGTTTAATGTACATCTTTGTAACTATTACTTGACGACATATATAACATTAAATGATTTGTTTTTACAAAGAACGTTCATTAAATAAACAAATATTGCATTTTTGTGTTATTTTTCGTATGTGTTTATTTAATTAAACATTATATTTGTAATATTGAGTTTGTTTATTATTAGCCTATTCTATATTATTCTCTTTGGAATTAAATTCTCTAAAAGTTTTGTTTAGAAAGTTTGCGTGTTTATTACCCATTTAATGAAGTCAGGTAATGTATTTAAATCTAAACAAAGCATGGTTTTTCGAAACCGAGTATTACACACTTTGCCTGATATCTCTGAAAATGGGTGGTTTAACAGGTCTGGGACGTATGTTATAGTTAATCTATTATATAAAAATGAAACTGTTCGTGTTGTAACAGCATCACTCACAAACGGCTGGACGGATTCGCCTAATTTTTTTTTTAATTTGTTCGTCTTGATCTGTAGAAGGTTATAGGATACTTTTTATCCTTTCCCGATTCAGGATTCCGCCCCACTGGTTACAGAAATACCCGTAAGAAATGCATTGCAGCAAACATATGTTATTAAGTGAAAGAGTCTTTTCAAATTTTTAATCAGCTGTTCTTTGTAAACATATATAATGCGACAAAAAATATATTTATATATAATTTAATTACTACACTTATAGTTTTAAAGCATTAGAGTAAGCTTAAGAGAAACGACAAATTTTGTTTAAAACTGTTTCTGCAATCACTGTTGGATGGTCTGATACCAAAGTGAACCAACTCCATATTTTTAATTTTTCAGTACGAACAATAATAGATTTTCAATGTTTGATGCTAAATAGCACTTTGAAATTGAAAAAACATATTGTTGTTTTGTGATAATCTGAAAAGTTACACTAATTGTATCTTCATAAATTACTGAAAAAAATTAATATAAAACTCAGCAAGGGATGAAAATATTTTTTCAAAATTTTTTTGTACTGACATGGTTCAGTCTGGTTCATGAAACTTACCATTGCACCCTGGGTGCTTCAGTGAACCAATATTTTATATGTAAAATAAGTTACTTAAAAATATTTTTCTTTCATCTTTAAAATTACTGAATTGTATCTAAAATGTTCTAAGGTGGATTTTACTTCTAAATTAGGGAGGAATAATAAGTTCATTACTGATTTTTCATTCTGATTTTATTATTTAAAAAGTGAGAAAGACCAAACAAACACAGTATTACAAAATTAAAAACAGGTCAAATTTAATAAAACTTATAGATTATCAACCAATTCTTCATCGTTGATTTCACTGGTAGTTATTTCCTGTTTCTGGAACAAGTCTTCTTAAAAATCCATGGTGAATCGGTGGCACAAGTTCTAACATTGATTTTAAGTCAGCCTTTTTTTCAGAAGAAAGAGGTTTGCCGTTAGGATTCTTTGTGACTAAAGGAAGATGGTGAAGAGGAACTTGAGTCTTACTGGGTTCAGACCTCTTGGTTTCAAGGGTTTTTGATTTCTTTTTTTGGAGCCGTTTTACTGAGACTGATTGGTGGTACTCAACATCACTATTGTGTGTGTAACTTATAATACATGACATAAGGATGACTTTGTCTTACACATAAACTTCTGATCTTTAACCATTCAACTTTCTCTCCGTCACACTCTTTTCTGTTTGTAAGAGCTGCGCAAACTTGATCAGTAGTTATCAAATCTGTTTCCTTTAATAGTAATGACTTCAAATGCTTGCTTCTTTGACCTACATCCCTTTATTATTTCAGCAAGCTGTTGTGGGACCATAAATGTATTCGTGTCTTCTCATGCTTTTTTCTATGTGACCAAAATCCGTGTCGTTTGGCAAAAAAACTGTGGCCTGGTATGGGAAATTTTTGCTCAATTTCTTTAATGTTGTTTAAAGGGTTTTGCACTAGTCGCATATGAGTAGGGATACCATTTTGAAATTCCTATTCTGGCCACCACATGAGTCGCACCACAACACAATCTTTTCTTTTGTAGGATGGTCAGAAATGTATTTCAAAAGGCAGGACCCAATTTCATCTGGTCCCCTTCCTCCTTGACATTCATTCCAAAGGTGCATTGTTCCTTTTGACGAGGCACAGTCATGAACGCCTAAATTATAAACGGACAATTGCCTCTTATAATATGCTATTCCTGTAGGAACCTTTGGCAAATGAGAAATGTCTTCTGTAAATCAAAAGTTAAAACGGTGCATTCGCCGTTTTTAGCAAAATTGCAATGTCCCGCTTCATTTCATCTCTTGCTGCATTTACTTTTCTATGGTGAAGCTCAGTATTGGCCAACACTTGATTGAGTTTCAATTTTTTTTCTGCAGAGTCTAGTTCACTCTCAATCGCTTTCTTCTGGACATTATATGAATCGCACACTTTACAGGTGTCCTTATGAGGTGTCTTAAAACCTAAATTGAAGTCTTTGTAAAGATTTTTTTCATACATTGACTGAGACACAGTCTGATCTTTAACATTATCAGCTTCCATTTTTTTTTGGCATATAACCTATACATTAGACTTAAATTTAATTCAGCCCCTAAATACTTTTTGTTTGGATTATCTTTGCGACTGTAATGGCTAGTGTAGGCAGGAAAAGATGATATATGATTTTTAACAGAGTTAATTCGTTCATCTGATAGTTTGTTATGAGGCGTAATGTTTACCTCTTTTGTCTACAACCTCACCACGACTAACTTTCATCAGTGAGCGATGAATCTTCGCGCTATCTATTTTAAGTGTTTTTATAAACATACTTTTACAAATCTGACATCAATATTTTGACATGGCAAATAATAGTAACGAGAGAATTCTCTCTTTGAATCATCAGAACCCTTTTTTTTCAAAAGCATTTCGAACTTTAACAGACCTACCAATAATAGCAGTCTGTGTATCAAATGACCCTGAATTCCAAAAGAGATCAAAAAACTTTTTCCTTTCATCAATATTAACTTTTTCAGCGCATTTCATTCTACATTTACAGTCAAACGGTTCAAATATTTTACTTGCAACAGGATTACCACTAGTACTCTCATAAGCTTTTCCTGAGTTTCGATTTATCTTTCTAATATTTTTTTTCCACTTAGCTGGATCTCCGTAGTTTTTCTCTTTCTTCTCTTCTTCTCGGGTGGGTTTTCTTCTGTTGCTACGAGTGTTTCCTGTCTCATTTCTGATCCATTCTGCCCCAACATTCTTTTCCATCCTTCTTCTTCTTCTTCTTCCTTTTTTGCTTAGAACCACATGGGACATCATCTGCAACATTAATGCCAATATAAAGCATGTACAAAGCCAACAATATAAAATAGTCCTATTTTATTAAAGTATGGTGGTAAAAGGATTACTGTAGTAATAATGTACCAATATTATACACACACAAAAAACAAAAATAAGGTTTTGTTTTATTTAAAAAATGAATTAATTAATCTATTATCATTGTCTATAAGCTTTATAAAAATCCAGGGGCAAACAAACAATCAGCATTTTTACAATCTCGTCTGCCAGAATGAACTAACATCATTTAAATATCTGAACACTGTATGCCAGAGTGAACTAACTCCAAAATCCCAGTTATGACAACAGATAGTATATCGTGCATTGCAGATATCTGTTAACAACACTATTGAAAGGCTACAACATTAATATGTTACAAAAAAACACAACCACAACAGCTGATATTATGGAGGGAATAGTTAGTTCACTTTGGCATAAGATGAAATGCTAATGTACACTAACCTATTGCATATAAATTGAAATGACCTTAGATAATTAGTAAATGTGGAAATATTACCTTCACTACTATCTTCAGCATGTTGAGGTGGGATGTACTCGTCGCCCAGAATCTTCAAATAAGTCGGATAAACTGGAGTTTAACTCACTATTTATTAAAGAAGAGGATGCACCATGAACCAACTCTAATGCGTCAGCCATGTTTTTCAGGAGTTAGTTCAGTCTGCCACACAAACAAAATCAAAATTCCCCGTATGGTAAAACAGAAAAATAAAATTTCCCTCACAAACTCAGCTGTTTTAATATGGTTCTCTCTGGCATGTGAATGTATTGTATTTTATAAAGTAAGAAATGACAATACCGGAAAAAACATTGAAATTGGAGTTGGTTTCAGTTTGGCATCAGACCATCCTGTTAAACATAGACTTTACTATCCAGATAATACAATTCAAATTTGACGTAAAAATTCACCTTTAACTGCAATATTTATTTAATATAAATCATGCTCATGCTTGATCAGAAGAGCAATGCAGATATCATAATTACTATCTTAAGTTGGCTACAAATATAAAGAATGTTATAAAATCAACCTTAGTTGTTTTTTTTTGACAGAAGTATCAGGAATGTGGTACATACCTTCATAATGCGCCCAAGAAGCTCACGAAGGAACGACTATCAATTATCTCAGCAATGTTTAGAATGTGATTAGAAAATGAATAAGTGAATATAGTGTACTGTTTTCAACGGGAAATTGCGTGCGAAGCCGCGGGAAACTTATTGAAATGCGCAGCGAAGCGCGCCGGGTCCGCTAGTTTTATATAAAATCCAATAAATTTAGCAACTATCTTTGTACCATAAAAATAGTTTCGCTTTGTTTTCCGTCCTTTCCTGCAAACTCACGCGAAATATCTCGCTAGCCGTAGCTCGCTAACAAAGCGTTTCCGTATATAAGTTTATATGAACTTTTTTCATTATTTTGATGGGAGGAAACCACGTGAGAAGTTTCTCAGTTTACTAGTGGGACGTCCATTATATTTAATTTAAAATTCTTGTGGGTTACTACAAGTGGTTATCTTTATTTTGCAATTATTAACGAATATTTATATAGAAACAATAATTTAAGTGTTATACCAGAAACAAACATTTAATTAAATAATCGTAAAAAACATTCAATGATTGGGCGAATTATTTTTGGATTTAATTCATAATTGCCATTTGATTGGATATTTTATTATCTAAACCATGTCATGGTTACATATAAAATCGTATTTTTTCCCTATATTTTCTCTAGGGTTTCTATCCATTAAATCATGTAAATGGATCCAGTTCCTTGCCTAAACATCCACGTTAGTGACACTTATGTGACATTTTATGCGGTAACAATTTAATAAAATATTAAAAGAGCATATTATTAATCAAATTATACGCCAGCGATTGCATAAATGTCTTTGCAATTTATTATTCTTACCGATTATAAATACACAAGTAATGTCAGATGTTGAAAAAACTTATTGTTATATTTTGAAATACACTAAAGCTACAAAACATTTTTAACCTTCAAAACTGGGTTTGTTTTATTGATTATACGGTACTACAGTGACTATAAATTTCAATCACTCAATTTTAATTTCATAAAGCACGAGTTGTAATAAAATGGCGCTTTGGTTCAGGCTTGAACTGTATTTTAATTTTCAATGTTAAATTTCCTTGACTTTCACGTACTTTTGATGAGACACTCCCTCAAGGTGGAAGAGTAAAACATTAACTTCCACTTTGGTAGAAATGTATAGGTCCTATTAAGGTCTATGAAATGATAAAAAAATAACTAATGCTATTACCATGTTGTGAATTTATATTGCCTTTTTATATAATAATGAGCGAAAGAATTGCCCCATTACCTCATATATTTATATTGTTGCACCAGTGTTAATATTAAAAAATAATTAAAGTTTATCCATATAATTACAATGATATAACATCGCGGCCGGGAAGACGCTGTTGCGATGGAGTATTGTGTTGAATAAATAATAAGAGCTTAATATTAGATTCTCGTTTAACATGAGTTCACCTAGTCAATTCCTTTGAGAATGTTTATAAACTTCATATTCTTCAAGCGTGTTTAATTTGCTACGTTTTCGGCGCTGACGAAAAACATCCATATTTTTATTCATCGGATAGACAGCCAGGTCGTTTAGCCAAAGATTTAGAGACCAATGCCCGAAACCTAAATTACATAAACAGACTCCATTACTTTGTTCAACACTTGATGGATGAGATCTACACAATAACACAATAAACGGAACTAGTGTCAGTATCCCTGTCTTCTGTCGGCCGCGATTTTCCGTTATGTTTTATGTTCGTGTGTGATAGACCTACCAATGTGTTTCTCGTACTATATATTTATTCGTTGTGTCTGTACTGTAATAGTGGATTTTAGTCTTTGACTGTCCAATCAAAGACCCATTAGCAGAAACATACCAGAGTTTAAGAAAGTCAATGCAGCGTTAAACAGTAATATGGGTAAAACCTACGTCTTCGTCGATGACAAGTTTGTTGTAGAGTTGAACGAATGCACCCTCACAGGCACCATGTTGGGGATGACCTCAAGCGTACTCCCCGGTGTTCCGGGATCCATAAAGGGAGGTTTCAGATATAAAAACGGTCGTATTTATTTTATAACGGACAGTTCCGTGCTGGAGTTTGACGAGTTTACCGGTACTGTCACAAATTCCCAAAGCGGACATCTTCGACGTACTGCCAGATTACTTGTGTGCGTGAATCGCTACTCAAACAGTTGTATAAAGTGATACGGTATATAAATGGCGATCCAAAAGCGTAATTCAAACAGAGTGAAACGAGCTGTCAAGCGGGGCAGAGGTATAGTGACCAGCGTACTGAAAAACGCACTGCCCGCTGTAGGCACCATAATAAACCGTGCTGTTGACGCGTTACCTGTTGAATTACACCTTCCCGGCGGCTATCAGTACTGTTGAACCAGGTACGAGATTAGGGGTGAGATTGGCAAGGGGTGATAGGGGTATTAACAAACTCGATTCTGCCTGAAAAGCTCCACGATATAGCGTACTCGAAATACACGGATTTGGAACACCGGCGAGAGGCCGACAAGGAATTGGCCGAAAGAGCTTGGCAAAGGGTAAAATCGTTAGACGCTAGTGTAGGAGAAAGGGCCGCGGCCTTAGCAGTGACGGCAGCAATGAAAGCTAAAACAGCGTTTTGGGGTGGGAGAAAGAAAAACCCAAAGACAAAGCGAGGGAGTGGTAAACCTAAGGGCAGAGGGCTCTACCTGAAACCGTATCCAAAGAGGGGAGGTGGTGGGGTGAGGAAAAAGAAGAGGTGTTTGTAGGAAAAACAACAATCTCGATACCGATAAAACCTCTAACAAACCACGAATTGATCCGTTATGCGAGGTTACTCAACATTCCAAACTTTCGAGGTGTCTATATGAGGGACACACTGCCCAAGACCCCGCGGCAGTACGAGTCGGCCATAGTTAACCTGGACAGTTCCCACGGTGAAGGTACGCACTGGGTCTGTTATAAGAAACTCGGAAACAGAGTGAACTACTTTGACAGCTTTGGAAATCTGAGACCGCCGGTAGAACTCGTATCCTACTTTGGATCAGGGGTGAGCGTACAGTACAACTATGAGCGTAAACAGTCTGAGGACTCAGTAGTCTGCGGTCACTTGTGTTTAAAGTTTCTAGCGCGTAATGTTTTCACTTAACGGAGCTGCTCCGCACGTATCTTGCCAGGTCTTTCGACCAATGGATTTGAGCGATGGAGAGTACGAGATTGGTCTAATTGATCTCTCGACGTACTATACGATACCAAACATTGAAAGAGGTGTGAATGACATGTTCAACTACGAAGTCGACAAAGAAATAGTGATAGACGAAGGGTCGTAATGAAATTGAAAACATAGAAGAATATATCAAGTCGTACATTGACGGAAGTGTGACGTTCAGTCTTAAGGCAAACAATAACACGCTAAGGTCCGAAGTATCGTGCAGTGAAGCGATACATTTTGAAAAGCCGAATTCGGTAGCCTCCGTACTGGGTTTCACCGCTAAGGAACTGGAGCCTCATAAGACCCACATGTCCAACCTCCCCGTCAGTATTATGGCGGTAAACACGATACGTGTCGAGTGCAACATTGCACGCGGTTCCTTTCAAATCGGACACGTGTTGCACGAGTTTTACCCCGAAGTGGGTCCCGGGTATAAAATAGTTCACAAACCGAGCACTGTCATCTATTTACCGGTGAACTTTCGCAGGGTGAACAATATAGAGGTCTCTCTCAGAGACCAAAACGGCGATTTAATCAACTTTAGAAACGAACCCGTCTCGTTACGCTTGCACATTAGGAAGCGGCAATGGGTCTAGTATTTAGAGAAGTGTCTGCTCAGGCACTGGCCAGTAAACACCGGAAGACGGTAGTGTAACATCGCGAAACATTCGGTTTCTAGCGTCACTGAGGTTCAAATATGGCGCTACTGGCAATAGAGTCGGCCGCAGAGTATGATGAAGTTGTTACAGGTTGGGAGTTTCACTCTCATAAGCCTTACGCCTCGTCAACTCTGAAAAACAACGACGAAATCAGAATTCCGATAAGTCAACAGGATATAATTACGGCGCCGTTCGAAACCAGTATACACATCACTGGTAAAGTGAGTGCCAAGAAAGCTGACGGGAGTGAGGCCAGTATTTCACTAATAAACAATGCCATCGCATTTTTATTCGACGATGTAAGGTACGAGATAGGCGGAATAGAGGTTGACAGGACGAAAAATGTAGGTATAAACAAGTACTATAAAAGGACTACTCTCCATCAGGGATGAAGAACAAAAGTGTCTCGTAAACGCGTGCTGGCTCGGTCCCAATAAGACCAGTGAGGCAGGTGATTTTAACATATTCGGTGCCTCTGAAACTTTTGATGGGTTTTGCCGAGGATTACAAGAGAATTGTTTGCGAATGTTAAGCAAGAGCTTGTTCTCTTGAGGTCAGCTACGGATATTAACGCCGTTATCTCACCGGACGCGTCAAACCTCGACTTTCAGATTACATCGCTCGAGTGGCGTGTACCACATGTTACAGTGTCAGATAGTTACAAATTGTGTAGTAAAAATGGAAAAGGTTGTAAGTGCCAGAAACTAAAATTTTCAGTATTCAATAAAATATGTCTAAAACATTGAATATTTACTAATAAAATATTTTTTTATATTTATAAAAATATAAAATCAATAGGAATAACATATAATACAATTTCTGCTATAAATATATAAGCGGAAACCAAAAAAATATGGAAAAAGATATAAGAGCAATCGGTTTTTTTGTGGAAAAGGATGTATGTGCCTTTCTTTATTTCATAAATGATGTAAGTGAAGGGTTAGTTTAAAAAAAAGGATGTAAGTCCAGTATTGTTTAGAAGCGTTTAATTTACACCATAACATCAAAATATGTTACAAGGATACATGATAATACGTACAAAAGATAAAACACTTTTAGTCATAGTCTTGACTTTCTGAAAAAAGTTACATAATATACGTAATATTATTAATATTATTTTTAATATTATTAACTCTAGGACTTTGTACATTAAAATACCTTACTTTTTAATACAACTAGTAGTCCTTGTCTTCAATGTCTGCATCCACCTCCATGACACCATCAGGAACGGTGTCTGCTGCCAGAAGATCTCTATAAAACTGCTTGTCTTCTGCCTTTTTCTATGTAGTCTATCATTCCTATCAGATCGTTCTTCTTTTCTTGTGAGATTTATTTGATTTAAACTGGATTTTTGGCAAGTCCTTTAAGTCGGGAAGATTGCCAAGGTCGGCCTTTTTCTTTAAGACGTCAACATTGGTTCCATGTTACCATACCATCATCTTGAAGTGCCAAAACTGACGCTACCTTCACTGTGCTTGGATTCTTATGAGAAACTCGGAAGTGGGAAATTTTGCTGATAGCTAGATCTTTTGTGTTAATGAACTGATTTGCAAGACCTTTAAAATCTATAAAGTCTTCTGTCTACATAGAAACAACTGTGAAGGGGGATTTAAATTTTGCACTTGCCAACTACATCTTCCAGGTCTTTAGGAACCATTGCTTTTGCATTTTTGCGGCGTTTTTCAATAATGCCAAAGTCTCTGTCACAGTTCATATAACTGTGCCCACTTAACAAGATACTTCAAGTTAATAGAGCGATAAAACCCTTTGTGAACTAAGTAAATAATTGCCATTAAGAGCATCCTGTTTTTATTTTGAGCACCACAGTTGTCGCACCATATTACAAGTCTTCTCCGAGAAAAATGGCCTTGAACAGTAGCAACTTTAAACAGACAAGAAGCTATTTCATTGGCTCCCCGACCTCCGATGCCCTCATGCCACATACACATAAACGCTGAGTCATTATCCCCCACATGTATTCCTAGATTATAGCAAGAAAGTTGTCTGCAGTAAAACATGGTGCTATGGGTAAGCATGGGCACGAACATCACCTGTTGCAAGTCCATACATAATGTTGTAGCGGTACCAGTTGGAAGTTGGGACAAAGTAATATCCTCTTTCATGCAGACATGAGCCTTTTCAGCTTTTCGATGGTGAATTTTCTTGTTTAGTTTTAACTTCCCGTTTTGCCCTTTCATTGGTCGTTGATGAAATCTGCACTTTAAAAAGATCACATTTTTTGCAAGTATCAGCTGCAAGAGCCTTGAACTTGAGTTTTTGGGAAATCTTTTTTTAATACTTCTGTATAAAAAACTATAGTTGACTGGACTTGTAGGGTATTGGGTTTTAAATGCCATAAACATTCTGTGTTTTGTTCAGGTCTGGGGACAAAAACTCATTGCTTGATACTTTTCGGCAATAATGGCTTTCGTATCTTGGGAAAGAATTTATATGACACCTAACCAGATTACGGTCATTTTCTGTATACTTCACCTTGTGTTTCATTTGATCCAGGGGTTTTCCCTCTTTTGTCTTCGAAAATCAAGCATCCTGTTTTTTTTTTTAGTTTGTAAACCAATCAACTTCCTTTCAGAAATAGCAAAAATTTCTTTAAAGTTTTTTTTGCAAATTTGTATGTTTTTGCCAGAACCATCAGGAATGTTGTATGCAAACGAGCAGGTGCTTCTACTCTCACTGGGATCAATCGTAATTCCCGTGTCCTTCTACGGGCAATAGGTAGCATCTGCATGTGGTTGAGTAAATATGTTCCCTGGCTTTTTTTCGTCAACTTTGTAGAATTCCATAAACAATATCAGTTTTTGTTCGTTACTCAAGTTTTTGCATTGGTACTTACATGAACAGCTTCGTTCAGGAGGTGGGGGATTTTTTTGCGGGGATAGTCTTTCCTTTACAAGTAACATAACTGTCTCCTTTTTCCCGAGGCCCTTTCGTCTTCTCTCTCTCACTAAAACTTTCTTACGAACAGGAGGTGCTTCCATTTTTAGTAAGATAGAACACTGCACTAATAAATACTTCAACGCCTGTTACACGCAACACACTTAAATAAAATAATCACTACGTAAAAAAACAACACAAAACGTAAAAGCGGCGAGCATGCGTAGCGTCACTGCCCGCCCGGCAACAGCAAATAAACTACGGAATAGACAAGGAACATACATCATGGCGGGTGGGACTTACATCGTTCTCCACTTCAACCCCGCACGGCTCTTACCACGGTGCTGACATCTTCCGACTGCTCTACAAACTAGGGGCAATTTTTCTGGCACTTACTACCTTGTCTATCTTATTACGCTTGGCTTTTACTTCGCTTTTCACCGAAAAAAGTCATTTTTTTTATTTTTGGCACTTACAACCTTTTCCATTTTTTACTACACAATTAAAAATTATTGCGCGTGATTGAGAAAGATACTTTGATTCACCTACCGTTTCGGTCCTGGGAA